>NW_026901733.1:2660000-2882500 GCF_033783945.1 Neopsephotus bourkii | reverse complement strand
CATAAATAAAAAAATAAAATGGGGGGGGAGGGGGGGAAGGAGAAGGGAGGGAAGGAGGGAGGGGGAGGAAGGAGAAAAGAAAGCGGATTCAACTTCTAATTCCGCCTAGGAAGAGAGAGAGGGAGGGTGGGGAGGAATGGGAGAGAGGGAGAGGAGGAGGAAGGAGGAGGGGGGGGGGGGGAGGAAGGAGAAAAAGTTTGGTCGGGTTCTCCTCTCGCCCGGCCCGGGTCCCCCCCCCGGGTCAGCTCCCGGCGCGGCGAGCGGGGTGCGCGGGGCGGGGGGGAAGGTGGGGTGTGGGATGAGGCGAGCCACGGACTGGTGACAGGGATGCCAATTTCCGCCGCCACTCCAAAAACTTGCTTAGGAAATGTTTTCATTTACAAGGTTAATTTTCCTCTCTCTCTCACACACGCTCTCTCTCTCTTCTCTCTTTTAAGTTCCTTATAAGACAAAGCTCTTCAGTCCTCTCGGCAGCAGCAGCAGCAGGGAAGATGCCAGTGGAGATGTGCAAAATAAATAACATTTGATCAGTTCAATCTGTAGCCCAAATCCATTATCTTTCTTCGTTCTTTTCTTTTTTTTTTTTTTTTCTCCTCCTTTTCCTCTCTCCCCTTCTCCCTCTCCTTTCCTTAATCACTTCTTCGTCTTCTTCTTGGCGGTGGAGAGCCGAGCAAGCGGCGGCGATGAGACGGTAAATTCAGTCACTCCCCCCCTCTCAGGCTTTCTCCAAGATCAAAGAGTCTCAAAGAGCAACTTTCTCGCTCTCTCGCTGGCTGGCTTGTTTCAAGCTCGTGGATTTGTGTGTTGTTGTTGCTGTTGTTGTTGTTGTTGGGGGGTGGTGGGTGTTGTTTGTTTGTTTTTTTATTGCGTTGATAATAGTTTGTTCATTGTGCAAAAACCGAGGTCGATCCAGTCTCTCCTCCTCCCAGCACTTAGTCTAAGAGCAAGAAAGCAAATAATAAAAAGGCGTAAAGCCCCCATACATACATATACACCGGATGGGAAATGTCAGTCACTCCTCCACCTTCCAAACAGTCACAGATCAAACAGTGTCACCACCGGAGAGGACTACTTTTCTTTCTTGCTCTCCTTTTTTTTCCTCCACAAATCGAAGCTTCTTCTGATACTACATATAATGCAAACACTTTTTTTTATCATGGATTTTTTTTGTTGATCTTGATCTGCAACAGAAGGAAAAAAAAAAGAAAAAAGGAACACACACACAAAAAATTGCCAAAACCAAGAAAAACCCCGGAGAGTGTGTGCAAAGAGGAAGGGGGGAGGAGGAAGAAAAGACATTCACTGAGTGGGACAGATTAACATGAACTGTCGTCCCCCCCCCCCAAACTCCTGGGAGAGAAAGAGATCCACTCTCCCTCTCTTCTCTTTTCACTGAAATATAACACACATTCGGATCCCAGGGCTCTCAGACAGCCTCAACTGATAGACAGACACATCGAGCTGCTTTTCCTGCTTCAGTTTGTTACTCCTCCTCCTCTTGCCCACGTCACCCTGACAATTACAAATAGGTCTCACACAAACCCATACCTGTCAATCTTTTTAATTGCTTTGTTTTCATTTTTTTCCTCCCCCTCTCCTAGAGCTAAACAATATGAAAAAAAAAAGTCTTAATACAGAGCGGCATAAAAGATTCCTCATGTGAGACACGCGTTGAGGGGGTTGTTATTATAATCCACTTGCCAAAGTGCTGTGCAAGACGCATGTGCCGATGTAACTTCAGCAGAGGTCTTGTTCCAGCTAACTTAAAAAAAATAAATAAAACCCAAAAGGAGGCAGGAGGTGATACCTCGCCATGGCACACGTCGACCGGGCACCGAGTTAGACGATTTGTGGGAGATTACACTTCACCCTGACTTTTGAAATACCAACAGATTGCAGAGCAAGAACTGCAGCACACGAAACACGCTGCTGTTAATACGTTTCGCACAGTATGTGTCTGGGGATTTATATAATGTTAACTGCGAGAACAGAAGGGTTCTTCCCTTTTTTTTCTCCACTCAAGAAAGCAAATAAAAACTACGCAGCTGATTCCTGGAGGAAGACACTGGGCACTGAAATTCTGCTCTTTCAGGGAATAGGGGACATTTTTTATTATTACTGCCGCAAAATTAAGCAGCGAGGTGTTTGCACTGGTAGGATAGAGTTAATCCTAGAAGTACTACGCGTGTGCTGCTCCTACACTGGTGCAACATCCCTACAGCGTTATCCCCCTCCCCCCTCCGCGCAGTTTTACCAAGTTGAAATCGGCGGCTCCATCACACCATTTACTTTGCTGCCTTCACCCAGCCGATTTCCTGCTCACGTTCCCTCACCAAAACATAGTCTACACCAAGAGGTAATACAGGTGTGGAGGTTTTAAGAAGAAAGAAAAGGTAAACCACGTTTTTCTGTCAGTAACAGGGAGCTGGGGGGGGGGGGGACGGGGACGGCGACACGACCGCGACCCAAATGAACTGACAGCAGCCAGTCAACCTTCGCCTCCTTTCAGAACGGCGGCGGGAAGAGAGGGGGCGGACCGCACGGCATTCCCGGCGGCGGGAACAGCTTTTGCCTCTTTAATTCCCCCTTCTTCTTCCTTCTTCTCCGGCTCTGTGCCTCAGCTCTCTCAACGGCCGTAACCGCCACCGCGGCTCGCACCCCGTTCTCCGAGCGCTGTCGGTCGGTCGGTCGGTAATGTCTCGGGGTTGATTCGTAGCACCTTGCGAGGAAGTGAACGTTTCGCACGGAAGGGGCGGAGCCTTCCCCCGCGGGCAGCGGCTCTTCGGCGGTGGCTAATAACAACATTGGGAGATTAGGCGCAACTTCGCTGCGTTTACCTCACCGACCCGATAATTCATCGTCCTTTCCTCCTATCTCTATATTATCATCTTTTTCAGAACGATAACCTCTTTTTGTAAACTAAAGAATGGGTTGGAGGGGGAGGGGATCCGTGGCGTTTCTCTTTTCCTTCCCCTTTTCCCTTTCCCCCCCTTCCGCGTTTTTTAAATCCCTTAGCCAGAGGCAGCGTGCAAATTAAAAGCAATCTTTAGGAAGAAATCCGGCCTTCCGTACATCTGCCTCACTGGCAGGCAGAGCACGACCCCGGCCGCCGTCCTTGAGGCACGGCGGCGGTGCGGGCGGGGGCAGGCAGTGCTCGTGTGTGTCTGTCTATAGTGTGTGTGTGTGTGGCCAGGCGGGTCGGGTACGGCAGAGCCGGGCGCAGCCGCTGGCAGCGGGCTGGCGGAACGGACGGCCGCGGGAGCGGGCCAGCGTTGCTTCTCGGTAGCGCTAGCGACGGCAGAAGAGGACCGGCTGCCGGGGACCATCTTGCGGCTGCTCCTCGGGCGGCGTTTCCGCGTGGCGGAGGGGCCGGCTGGGTGGGAAGGACGGAGGCAGGCTGGAGCTTGCTGCACAGGGCTTTATTTACATACATTAATAGCTGCCTGAGGATAGTTTCTCGTGCCGGCCCGGTGGCGGCGGGTCCTGCGAGTCGTTTGGAATCCCGAGCCAGAGCTCTCCCGAGCAAGGGGACAAGAGGAGAGCCGAGGCAGGGCATGAGTTTTAGCGCAAAAAGCGGCGCTTGGCTGAGCTCCCGGGTACCGCGGTGCTGGTGGTGGTGGCGGCGGTGGCAGCAGCCGTCCTGCGCCGCTGCGGGTCCCTCCTGGTCCTACTTCGGTGGCAGCCGGCCGCGGGCCATCCTGGACATGTCCTACTCCCGTCACTTTCTGGATTTCCAGGGCTCGTCCATCCCCAGCTCCATGAAGAAGCTGGTGGTGACTAAGCTGAGCCAGAACTTCAGGGAAGCGGTTACCCTGCAGCAGGACTCGCCCGTGCCACTCCCGGGAGACGGAGATCTCCTTGTCAGGAACAGGTGAGCGACCGACTGTCGTCCCCCCCCGCGCCCCGACCTCGGCCCCTGCCGGCTTCTCGCACCTTGTGGCCTGCTCCCTCACATAGGCTCCCTCACTTCGGAGACCGTCTCCAAACTTGAGCCAGCTGCCATCTGGCGACTGTTAATTTAATTTTATTGTTGTTGTTTTGAGCCTCTGGTGCCACAGTCCGATCGCCCCATCCACGTATGTGGGGGTGACACTTCCCCCTCCTCCTCTCCTCATATTTCTCTGGCGGGTGTGTGTGTGCTGTTCCTGTCCGAAGGAAGGGGAACACCTCAGGGCCCCTATGCCAAGGTGGGGAAGAGGCAAGTTTTTTATACTCTTTGAGAGCCGAGGATGTAGTGAGGCGCCGAGAAGAGCTTGCAGAGTCACTCCCAGGGCTTGTCACACGCACACAGTCCCCGGGCCGGGAGTGTGTCCCCACCGTAACCACACGACAGTGGGGAGACGCTACCGTACAGCCGTGTGCCCCAGCACCCCGATGTGCCACCCTGCATCTGCTGCCCTGCATGCCTCTCATCTCTTCCCCGCTGCGGCCTGGCGCGGCCAGCCCTAGGCCAGCCATGACTCACCGCGGGCAGAGGGCTGGGACCGTCAGCCCTGCCAGCCCCGGCACCACCCCGTCGCTGCGCGCCGAAGGCGGGGGCAGGGCAGCGGCCCAGCCCAGCACAACCCGGCAGAGCCGCGGCCTCCCTGGGCCCCGCAGTTGCGGGCGGCTTTTCGGAGTGGAGCCGGGTCGGGCGGGGAGTGAGGAGGTGACATTTTGCTTAACATAATACGCCGTAAATCCTGCGCCAGCGCTAGGACTGAGCGTCCAGCGCGGTGACCAGCTTGCCATGAAATGAAAACTGCTGAGGACAAAACGTGCCTCCCCACAGCTGTCTCCATAAACCTGCTCTCAATGGCTCCTTCCTTGTTCCTTAAGCTAAAAGTAAGCCGGTTAAAGTTCAGAGGTTTCTCTGCCCACGAGGGGAAGCTGAAACTCTGGGAACTTTGGAGCAGACTGCGTGGCTGGCACAGAAGAGAGAGAGCAGCACTCTCAGGTTCTTGTCGAGCAAGGAAATTGTAGTAACACAGTTTGCCATGCTCTCTGTTGGAGCCTAAAGGTGTTAAGAAGTACTAAGTTGGCTTGAGAACAATGCTGAAAGTTCTATTAAGGCAGTGTGTGACTGTGTGTGTACGTGTAATCTCTAACATGTGTCCATATGTAACATATAAATACATGGTAAAGAAAGGAGTAAGGAGAAAGTAGACCAGGGACTCCTCCAGGAGCTGATGAGAAAGCTTCTGTGGCACTTTAATCTGATGCTGACATCTCCCACTAGAACTTCTGAAACCGAAATTCCCTCTAAACCTCAAATTCTAAACCTCTGTGTCGCTGCATCCACTAATGACCATGAAACAATAATGGCATGAAATAGCCGTCAGGCTGGAGTTTAATTCCTTTTGGTGGAAGAGTTCGAAGGACTTGTGATACAAGTAGCAAGTCTGTAGTCGGGTAATGTGAGGCAGAGTGGCATCCTTGTTTCCCAAATCCCCTTCCCCCAGCTCCTGCACTGGAAGTCTTTCTCATTCTCATCCTCCTCTCTCTCCCCCCCTCTCCCCCTCCTGTCCGAATTTTAAAAATTTACTCAGTTTTTATATAGCTTCCAGAGTAACCCTTCCTTTTTCTCTCCCCTCCCTTTGCTGGGTGGGCTCTGTGGGTGCAAGAGGGACATGCACACCTCATGGTGAGAGTTCTGAGGCACAGAGCTCGCCCAGACCGAAGGCAGAAGCTGGTCCACAGTTTCAGACAAGCAATTACTGAGGTTTAACACATCAGCCTGTTACACACGTGTTCCTGTACAGACACACACGAGTGGGGAGGGAGAGGTGAGTGGTAAAGGCTAGATTTAGAGTTCATACATTTTGTATTTTTTGTGGTGTTTCTTCTCTGTTATTGTTTTCTGGGATATATCACAGAAGACACAGGGTCATTCCCTGTGTACAAGCTGCAGCAGGAAGCGAGTTCTGAATGTTTCCTCCTCAGTTGTCACCCTGGGGAAGCATTTTCCTGTCCTGAAATGATGAGTCCCTGGCTCCATTTATTTTTACGTCTTTTTTTTTTTTTTTTTAAATAAGCCCTAAATGCAACTATACATTTTCTAATAGGTAGAAACATACAATTAAAAGCAAAACAATAAAGGAGTCGAGTTCCAAAGGTGCATTTGCAAATTTGTCCATTTTAGTGCTAGTCACACCCATGAATAGTATTAATTGCTTTGAGCTTTTCATGCAAAACAGTCGTCATCCACCACAATAAAATCTGGTTTGGGATTTAGAGAAATGGGAAATGAAAATGTGCTGAGTTCCTGTATGGATAGATATTTTAAAATAATATACAGTTAAGGGGAACTTTATTCCACTCTTTCTTCTCCTTTAGAGAACTAAGCCAACAACCCTTATGTCTACTTTTTTTACAAAGAAAAAAAAAATCTGTCCTTTGTTCAGAAATCCTTCAAAACTATAAATCAATTGAAAGTACTATTTTACTTCAATTCTGTGCAGAGGAGGAGGAGGAGGGGAAAAGGTGAATAAAAAAATCCTTGATGAAGCCACTTAAGTTTCATATGGCTGTTCTGGTTTTGGGGAGTGAGGGAGAAGACGCGGGCAACGTTACTCTGTTTTATGGCAGGGTAAGGACCAAAAGGTTCTGAAGATCTGGTCCTTCTTAAAGTTGTTGGGGGATTTTCGAGATTTGCTCAAGGCAGTGACACATCTAGTTTCCAAAATACCTGTAAGGGTTTCACTGTTGGGCTGGAAGATGGCAACAAAGTTTCTAGAAAAAGGAGTAAGAGAAAGTTTTTTGAACCGAGGGACTAATGGATCACAGTGGGATAAGCGGAGGACTGTTTCTGCTGAGTGTTTGGTCTAAATAATGTTTTTCTTGCATAGTACTGGTTTGGATGACTTTGTTTTGTCTGCGTTTAAGGCTGTGGTGCTGGTTTTCAGTGTCTCACGCTCTGTTGTGGTAGAAAAGCAGCATTTCCTCCCCTCGGCGGTGTCCTCGTGTTTTCTGTAATAAACAATACGAGGGGTTCAACACTGTTGAGTATAAATAAAACGAGTGACTCAATGTGCGTAATTATTTTGGGAAAAGCCAGTCTCCAGCTTTACCCCCATCCCCCCACCCCCGGGGTTACATCTTTTAGTGATGAAGGAGCAACCCTTAGTTAGGAACTGCTGAATCAAATAATGGATTTTTAAGTAAGGAAGTAAAGCAAGACAATGTAAAAGATTAGGAAGAGGTCTTAAACCCCACCAGCATCCCAAGTAGCTCTTACTTCTGTGTTCTCCTTTTCTCAGTCTCAGAAGTTAGTAAACTGATCTTCAGCTTGTAAATCGTACTTATTCCTACTTAGAAAAGCAAAATAATCTAAGAAACTGCGGGCACATCCTACCATCTCCCTTCTGTCAGCTGGAATGACAAGGCAAATTAGACAATATGTTTTAATCCAGATGCAGCATAGGATCATTTTAATGTGAGAGGAATCCAAAAGACTAAACAATCTTTTTTGAAAAAAGAAAAAAAACCAACAAAATAAATGCCGTATGACACGAGCAGGAGTTTCGAGTTCGCACACAATAAAAAGGGAGTTTACAAAAATTAGGGGGGGAGGACCGGGCGGCAGACTGTATTGATTAATAATGATGAGCCAAGGAGAACTGTTTCCTGTGGCCCAGCAGCCCCACGGGGACGGGCAGGGAGCTGGTGCGTGTGTATACACTCGTGTCTGTGTAACTATGTGTGTGTGCGGGGGGGACAGGACGACTCCCCCCGCACATCGGGGCAGCGCACACGGCTTTGTCCTCCCTAGCCCTGCCAGTACAGGAGCCGGCAGGGACGGGCAGGGTTAACCGGCCCGCCTGCTCTTCTCTCACGGCAGTACCCGTTCTTGAAGCCCTGGGACCCCGCAGCTGGTGCCCGACCGCCCTAGCCCTGAGGAAAGCTCCGCACGGTGCCCTGAGAAGCGGGGAGCGGCCGGGCAGCACCGAGTTACGCGCCGCGGCCCCTTGTAGCCGCACGCACAAGTTGCTGTGCGGCCCGGGAGGGAAATGTTTGCATCCTCCTCGGCTCCGGAACAAAAGCAGCGGTGCGTGTGCTGTTGTCCTGCTCGTCAAGCGTCTGGCCCACGGCACGACCTGAACCTTCCCTCCATGCAAAGTTTTGCCCTCGGACGGGGGTTTATCTGTCTTTGTGCTGTCCCCGCTGCAGAGCAGCGCTGGGAAGAGGAGCAGCTTCTATAGGGAGGGGATGAGGGCTCGTTCTGCCGCCCCTTCTCCAGGGTGCGTCCGCCGGCAGGCAGTGTGCGGTGCGGTGCGGTGCAAGTGAGGAGGGGGCTCGGCCCCGTGGGGAGCGAGGACCTGACTTTCGGGCTGCGGCTGGTGCGGGGCAGGGTGAGCCCCGGAGGGCCGGCCTGGCAGCTACCGAGACCGCCCAGCTGGGAGAGGGGCTGAGAGCGGGGAGGGGGTGAGCACGGCTCCCCACAGGAGTCGGGGTGTAAAAGCGGGAGGTGGGTAGCGAAACGCCGGCACGTCTGGCCTCGGTGGTCCGAGCCCTTCTCCCTGGCGCCCGGGGGACAAGGATTGCCTCGGAAGCTGCTGCTCCGTTACCATTTTTTATCCGTCTTTTAGCAGTGCTATACGGGAGTTACCTTAAAGCACGGTAACAGAGAATTTTTTTATATGTACGAACGAGACGTAGGCTTTTTTTTTTTTCTTTTTTTTTTTTTTTTTTTTTTTTTGCGGCTGAGCAGTGAATTAAAGGCAGAATTAAAAAGAGCAACAGTCACTTTCACCTATCTTATGCGTGGTGTATATGTTTATGCGTACGTGTCTTTTTATACATAACACATCACGATGGTGAAAGTTTGAGGCCCCCCTGCTATAAAGAATGAAGGAAACAAAAATGAGCAAAACGCTTTTTAGTTCTTGCTCCGTATGCAAGCAATTTTGAACTACACACACAATTTGAGCCTACTGCTAACTGCAACAATTAAAGCGCTCTGTTTGCATACCTCTTCAGCTTTCCCATGGTATCAAGTACACCTTTCAGGTTGTCACTTTCCATGTGTTCTAACAGTCCTGGTGTTTTCTGTTGCATATGGGTTTTTTACATTTTCCAGTTAACAGAATCATCCCCTTGTCTCTTCCCTTGTCTGTGTGGAAATACTGTTATGTTTGGGTTTTTTTAAAAAGAGTGTTCCTAAAATATTCTTTGTGTTTAAGCTAGATATGACTTTCTTTTAGGCATTATTTCCTAGTGCTTATCAAGTTGTGAGAATGTCTCCATGATTTTCTAAAACAAACAAACATAAAACTGGCATCCTTTTTCACCTGTTAGAGGTCAGTAGGACTTGATACTCAGTCTTACAGTTTTAGTCCTTCTGTGCAAGGTTGTTTTGATGTGTTGCAAGTAATTTATATAAGGAAAAATATCTTAACGCTGACATTAGCTACATCAAAAGGCACATTTGCTGTAGTGACTCCATCAATTAAAAAGTACTTGCCTACAGTAGCATGACCTTGCAAATGACATCGATAGTTAATATGATCATTAGTCATTAACAGTATTATTATATTCAAAAAATGTAAATTTGTTGCCAGAATCCACATATTTACCGCTTTGCACGTTTATTCTTCAGTGTTTTCACGTCTTGCATAAAGTGCTCAATTAATTTTCATCCTTTAATCTTTTACAAAATTATTTTTAGTTTAGGTCAGATGGACCTAAGGAAAAGACAAGTTTGGTTTGGGGCTTTTTTTGGGGGGGAAGGGGGGATTGGTTTGGGGATTTAGTGTTTTGTTCTTGTTTTGGGGGGGGTTGTGTTGTTTTGGGTTTGTTGGGTTTCTTTAGGTGGTTTTGGGTTCTGGGGTTTTTTTGTTTGTTTGCTTTTTAGCAAATCTTTAATTCTAGACTAACAGAATGTAAACTGGAGTGTACTCATTATACAGATATACCAATAATCAGTAAAAGTCTTGTACTTATCCCACAAATTTAAATTGAAGGTTTCTCATACTACAAAGACTTGGTAAGGAATACATCTCGTTAATACTTTTTTGTTTTCTTCTAGATTTGTCGGCATTAATGCATCTGACATAAACTACTCAGCTGGCCGATATGACCCATCAGTTAAACCCCCATTCGATATAGGGTTTGAAGGTGTCGGTGATGTGGTAGCGTTAGGACTCAGTGCTAGTGCCAGTTATACAGTGGGTCAAGCTGTGGCCTATGTGAAAGCAGGTTCCTTTGCTGAATACACTGTTGTGCCTGCCAAACAAGCAGTACCTCTACCCTGTGTGAAACCTGAGTTTCTTACTTTAATGGTAAGTGGCGCTACTGCATACATCAGTTTGAAGGAGCTGGGAAACCTCTCTGAAGGCAAGAAGGTTCTGGTGACAGCAGCGGCTGGAGGAACGGGCCAGTTTGCTGTGCAGCTTGCAAAGGCGGCAAAATGCCATGTAATTGGAACCTGCTCCAGTGATGAAAAGGGTGGTTTTCTGAAATCCATTGGCTGCGACTGTACAATCAACTATAAAACTGAAAATGTTGAATCTGTTCTTAGGAAGGAGTACCCTGAAGGTGTGGATGTAGTGTATGAATCTGTTGGGGGAAAGATGTTTGACTTGGCTCTTAACTCCTTGGCTACCAAAGGGTGCCTGATAGTTATTGGGTTTATCACTGGCTACCAAAACCCTACTGGCCTCCAGCCTGTTAAAGCAGAGTTATTGCCAGCAAAACTGTTGAAGAAGTCTGCCAGCATCCGGGGTTTCTTCTTGAACCATTACCTTTCTGAATACAAAGTGGCTCTGAAGGACTTGCTCGAGATGTATGAAAGAGGAGACCTGGTTTGTGAGGTGGACTTTGGAGACATGTCTCCGGAGGGCAAGTTCACTGGCTTGGAGTCTGTATTCCGTGCTGTAGATTACATGTACATGGGAAAAAACATTGGAAAAATTGTAGTTGAATTACCTCACTCTGTCAACAGTAAGCTGTAAAAACAGAACAATGATATAAATCAGCAGAGAGAAAATGGGCACTTTATGCCTCAGAATTACTAGAAACAATTTAATTTTTTTTTTTAACTTAGTAATGGATACTATATTAAAAAACAGCATTAAGGTGTTAATAAAAGTTTTGTGTTTTCTTTTTCTTTTCTTATGAGTACTTAAATCAGTGGCTGTAGCAAGGACTTAATGGGCCTGTGTTTGATTCTGTCACTTAGGCTAGTGTGAGACAAGAATATTGTTCTTGACAGAATAAGTCTTAATATAGGAGCAGATTTAGACTGGCTTGATAGGACTTTATATATAGTTCAGCTCAGGAAAAAAAAATAATCTTTTAACAATTTTGATTCCCTGATTAAAAATAAAATAGAACAGGACTAAGAAACCAGTTCTATCTTATGGTGGCTCTATTAATCTCCTGAAGTTTCTGGAAAAAATTGTTCTCTTGATTGTTTGTCACAAACACGATAATCATAGTTCAGTTGCACCATGGATCATAGTGGTATTCCTTGACTGGTTACACAGAGAAATTTCTGACATGTTAGTAATATTAAGCAACTTGACTTTTTTCTTTTTTTTTTTTTTTTTTAATGTCTTTCATAACTGTAAGCAACTGTGCAATTTTCTTTTAAATCTTTAAATACAAGTTGCAGCATAATCTCATTTTCTGGCCTTTTCATTTGCTACAGTTACTGTTTACTGTTCTCCCCCCCACCCCCACCCCTGTAGTCAGTATTGCAAGATTACTGAAGTGGGGTTTTGAGCCATGTTCACATGTGTTTAGGTCCTGTACATTTTTTTTAAGATTTAATAAAGTTTAAAAAGCTATTTAAATATTTGTGGCATTTATTCATATTGATATAGTTCTTGCCAACTAGCTCCTCTGTAGATAATCACTGTGTCGTAGAATTCTTTGACTGATGATTCTTGATGTGACTTCCCATAATCAGGCTGCTACTTGTACTTCTACCGAATATTGCTTCTGCAGAAGCCCTGTTACAAAGAGCAAGGCCATTTTAAATCTACAATCACAGAACCTCGTACGCGTGCTGACGCTCAGTCATAGATTATCTAGGGAGTGCAGTTAAAAGGTTTTGTAAAGTTTTGAAAATTCTTCCTCACTTAACAGATACTGTTAGCAGTACATACATTGGGAATTCCAGCTAGAAGTGTAAGATTTTCCAAAACAATAAAATACTTTAAGCTGTGCTTGCTCTTCATCTTTTTTCCATAGCAAATGTTTAAGATCTTCAAGGCTGATTTTGCCACATCCTTTGAAATACATACATTTGTAGGCAGTTGGAGAGATGGAAAATTCCTAAGATCCTATGCCTAATAATAAATGTAATGATAGGCTGATAATGTCTAGGGGTTGAAGGAAAAATCCAGGGTAACCTTAATTTTGGGACATTATTCAGGACTGACTGTACATGACATTTTAAAAAGTAACATGTAGGAAAAACATTTTGTTCAGTGGTACAGGCAGTAGAAAAAGTATTATTAACTTTGATTTAGCACATTCTTACTGTATTTTTTTAGTGCATATGTCATTAGAATTGTGTGAGCAAAGAACTGTCTCTTTGGGCTGACTATGGGGTTTAGTCCCACTTGGGAGGATTTTGGGGAAAGGCTGAGTGGCTTGAGTTTTGTTAGTTACCATTTCTGTTATCAAGCTGAAACCACTATGATCAATCAAACCACTATGATTTTTGTTTCCACCAAGGTCTGCAGTTGGAAACATACTTCCTCTTGCCCCTCTAATATGGCAAATTTTGTGGTGTTTTGTATGTTTTGCACATTTACAAAGGCATGTTGGCCTTCCAACTGGATGCTAGAAAGATGGAAACACTGAAGGACTGCACAAGATCAGAGCACACAAAATTCTCACTATTTTGTTCCTAGGCACATGGTTTCTTTTAATCTTCAGAAAAAAGGCGGTGCCCTCGGTCAATAAATGCATCTTAAAAAAAAAGGTATTTGGGATGCACTGGGCCAAAATACAGATAAAAAGAGCACAATTGGTTACATCTGTGATACGTGCAAAAGAGTTGCCTGGGTAATAAATTAAGTTCTTGCAGTCAAATGCCAAAACCCATCCAAATGGGTTGATTTCAGAGGTGTTGATCATTGTCAGTCCAATGGATTTAGGTGTTTCTAAGGCAGTGAATTCCAAATGTTTTTGTGCTAAAAATTTCTTCTGGCAATAGGATTTTGTTTGGACATACAGCATTCTACTTTTTTTTAATGTTACTTCATGTATAACACTGAGTAATGCAACTTCCCCAGGCTCTTTCACTCATCAAAATAAGGAAAGTAGAACCATTGGAAGGTTTACATATATGTATATTCAAATATGACATTTGGTGGGTTTGATTTTGGCTTCAGGCTTATTATTTACTACTTTTGTACTGGTTACAGCATTAATAAAAAGTTTTAATTTGTTATATGCAGAACTTGTATGGCCAGTGTACCAATTTTTTAGCTTTTCTGGTGTTTGGGTTGAGCTGTGGCTGCTGGGCTTGTCCTTTTCATCAAATGCTTGTATTGAGCTATAGGGGTAACTCAGGATATGATTGCTGTTCCACGGATGAAACCAGAATGAAGAAGTAATTTTTTTTTTTAAAGGTACAATTTCTATCATTTAGATTGCTGAAAGAGAGCACTATCAACAGGGAGAGAGGGGAGAGTATTTCTGAAACAATTCGATGAGGCTTTTCAGCTGAGATTCTTAATAATTTTTTGTTTGCAGGGGGAAAAAGCCAACTTCTCTTTATTTAAAGGTGTATTCTGCAAACTTACAGTTATGGAAGCAGGGCTGACTTTGAGTAAGTAAGCTATGATGGATTTAAATAATGTTTAAATATTAGATGGGTAGGAAAATGTATATGGCATGCACACACTGAGAGGTTTAAATGATGATAGGACATTGAACATACAAGGAGAAGAAATACTTTAGAGTCACAGCAAGGGATTAATAACAATACACTTAATATGCTTGCAGAAAAGGTGTATTAAAAGCTGTGTGCACAGTGGGGACTTAAATGATTAAAAATAATAATACATTTGCCTTGGAAGTACTAAGTATACTATACGTAGAGAGCAGGGATTTAAATAATAATACTATTAATAATAGCAGCTCATTGAGATGTGGATGCTAGCACTACATCCTAATTTTACCTTTCTAAATGAATTTGCTACAGAGGAATCTGGCATTGTTTGCTGAGGCTAATAGCAGAATTTCCCTTTCCTACACACATATGCTTCTATGGAAAAACAACAAAGAACTAGATGAAGAGCTGGCTTTTTTCCTGAGTCTGTCACATGTGTGCATACGCACGCGCACATGGACACACTCGTACTCACTCTCTCCTGGCCTGCAACCCTCAGCACATTTTACAGATGTGCTTTCTACTTGATTGCTATTCCGGAATCTCCTAATATCTTTTTGAATTGAGTTAGATTTCTACCAAGCAATAGTTTGCTGTGTATTTTTACATGTGCATATTCATGTGTGTGCGTGTATGTGTATACAAGGTATATATTTAATAAGTGGATATGAATAACTGCTGTGTCATGTAAATACAAATAATTACAGTCTCTCAAGGAAAAGTTTGAGGCAGTGTTTTCAGATATTATGTATATTCTACTTCTGTCTGAGGAGTAAAGAAATTTCTCTGCTGAATAGCTGTTAGTATCTCTTTTACAAGATTTACTCATTTTCAGGTACCTAATGTAGCTGCTAGCATGCATGCACGACAATACAATTTATATGGTAAATGGAACCAAATAATGGCTTCACTGAATGTTATGGCTGCACTGAAGGGAAATGTCACGGTAAATAGCTGCCAAATTATGGATCATGCCGAAGTGTCACAACTGCACTAAAGACAAATAGCACTAGAGGCTATTGCCACTGTGACGCTTTTGAGTTATGAAGAAGAGGAGCAGCCTGATGTGAGCCTCTTTGTGTCCTCATTATAGCAAAGGGTTACTGGTGCAGTGTACAAGAAAACCTAGTCCTACGTGGTGGGTAGTTATTAATCTGTTCTTTTCTGATCTAACAGCTGTAGCAAACCAGGAAATCTTTTCCTTGCTTTATGAATACATATACACATACACAAACAAAGAGAAACCTGCACGTTTTATGAATGTAAATGTGTACGGGAAATGACTGGTAATGGAAAAATGTTGTAATAAAATAATCTAATCAAAGATTATTATTAAATTTAATATCGCATGTGTCTGAAAGCTTTAGTTGCTTCTTATGCAGATAGATGTGTGAAATATAAGCAATAATGCACTTTCTCTCTTTGTAAAGACTTGAGTAGTAAGGACATTACCAGCTAAATTGCTTCTTCTAAACTGAAGTGTGTCCCGGTTTCTTTCATTTTAATGGGAGGGTAATAAAGATGAAAGACTAACATTTTAACTGATGGATCCCTTAAGCTACAGAATCGAAATTTATTATGTTTTGAGGGAATATGCTAAATCCTGACGTGGAAAGAAGCAGGGAAATCCCAGGTAAAATAAAAGCAAAGTAGCTTTTTTTTTTTTTTAAAAAAAAGAAATATGACATACTTTTATGAATGGAAAGCTACATCCTGCTTTTACTTAAAGTGACAAAACAATATAGGTCTCTCTTTGTGTAAAAAAAAAAAAAAGGGAAGGGGGGACAGATATTTGGAGAGGGAAAAAAAAGATTTGAAAATGGAGGGCTATCACTCAGCAAGTGGTCTCTTCTTTCTAGGATCACTTTTCAAACCCTGCCTGCAGTGATCGGGGAAGTTAGTTCGATGCTCTGCACACTATTGTACACACCACAAATGTACCATCTATAATACAGCACAATTGTCAGTTGCTGTTTTACAGAGGGGCCTGGGCTGAACAATCATGGTGGATAAATTACTTTCCTATTCTACAGCAAGTGGACTTCCTACCATGTGAAGCTTAAGGTCATTGGCAGGGCAGTGAGAGAGAAGCTTATATATTAGTTAACTCTAATGCACTAATAGTGTTCAGATAGGGGAACTATACCTATTAATTACAGTTAGGTTTGTTCATCGCGAATGGGGGGTGATGAAGAGTTACTGCGCTGAGATGTATACATGTATTTGTGTGTATGCATACATATATATATGTTCGCTTTCTTGCTACGATACTCCTATAGGTAACTTAATTTTCTTTTTTTTTTATTTAATATCTGCATTAAAGCCTTCAATATTTGTCATTGCAAGAATCCAGATTTCAGAAATCAGAAAATGTTCTAAAAAGATTTTTATACTGTGGCAACACATTCTGCTCACAGTTTTTACAGTGTAGTCTAAAGGGGGACAGGAAGAAAAAAACCTGTCAAAAATTAAGTAGAACATCCTTGAATGGCAAACAGCATGCCCAGAATTTATGTACAATGCAGTGGCAAGTAGCTGCTTCTTATTAAATGAAAATCCTGTATTATGTACTTCAGGAACATTCCAACTAATGAGTATGTAATGTCCTTAGTACAACACAGAACTTCTTTTTGTGTTCACAACCACAAGATGCTGGAAACTTGACAAATGATATCATTTAAGACAGATGCCTGCCTTAGGGACCTGTTTTTTGGCTTCCTGTTTCTGGTTTTTATTTCAATAACATTTGTAATTGCCACAGGATCTGTACCTGTGTAGTGTTTTAACCCCTTCACATATACCCTATTCCATTAACTCCTTGGGTAGGTACTTGGGAATCTTTTCTTTTTAATTTTTCTTTCTTTTTTTTTTTCCCCCTCCCCAGCTGGTGTGTTCTGCCTCTCTTGAGCAGAGATAAAGCTGGGCCTTATTAGACCAGATGAAATGATAACGCTGAAGGGGTTAAATGCTTACTGCACTAGCTGTGTTTTACTAGCACAAAAGTACATGTAGAGCAGACCCAAGGCAAAACCCAAGAAACTCTATGGCCTGCTGATAAGCAGGTATGTCCTGCTGATTCTCAGTGAGAGACAACAAAACTGTGTATGCAGCTCAAGCAAATAATACTTTGATCTCAGTTATATTTTCCAGTGTACCTTACTCTTCCTTAAACTGTCATTCTTTACTTAGGTTATAGGCAGGAGTGTTTTTGGCATCACTGCAATTGATGCTGGTTACAAGGGGTGTTTTGTCACTCCTGGTTCAACACGAGGTGTAAGTCAGAGCCTTCTTCAAGTAAAGCCCTTATCACTGGACTTCAGCAATTTTCAGCTCCCCAGGTGCTCAGCACAGATCCTGGCAGACTGCAAGAAACTTACCCACAATACAGAGCAGCCCAGGGGCTTTTGTGGTGTTTTGCTTGTAGGTTTTGCAAAAAAAGCACATTACAATTGGGCTGTGTACAAGAAGCTTACATGGTTCTGCACAGGGAAGTTTTTACTGGGAAGCTTTGCTAAATCCTACGCAGTGCTGTAGTAACAAATAAGAGCTTGGAAAGAGCAAGAGTTCTTGGCACCTATTCTGCAGGTGAGAATTTTCTACTTGTCAGAAGCACTTAGCTCTCGTGGATTTACAGTGCTTTCTGATGTCATTTTGAAGAAAAAACTTTACATTCAAGCCTTTTGTCACAGGACATGTAGTCTCATTGCACCTGCCTCAACTCTTAAGGCAAGTTTATCCTGTGAAGTGTCGAACAACCTTATCTTTCTTCAGAACAGGAGCTGAGGACTCTGAAAACCTCAAGAAATGTCTCTGTTTACTGGAAGACCAGACAGCACATCATATAAACATACCCTCCGGGCTTTCTGTAGGAGGAGGAGGAAGTCTTTATCTTCCATCACAAAAGGGAGGTCAAAAGGACCAAGCGAGTGCCAGGCCAAGTAACTTCTGTTGTTCTAGAGTTCATTTTTGGAGGAGGTAGGCAGGCACACAAATCTCATTATGTGTTATGAGGCTCTGTGCACAGGCTTCTTGCATGCTCTCTTAAAAACCTTACCCTTAAGGGGCTAATTCACAAAGGGAATAGGAGGAAAAGGAAATTTGTATATTTCTGGAAGCGGTAAGACATGACATGCAGCACGGTTCTGGCTGATTACAGCATGCCTCAGGTGAGCTGGGAGGCATGAGGCTGCGAGCCAAGTGATTTCAACCTCCCAAGAAAGACAACTCCACAGAAATGCATTGTTTGGCATGTCTGATTGCTACAAAGGAAAAACACTCCGACTTCATTCACACTGGCATGACATTATTGGCATGACTGTTTCTGGCAGCCTGTTGGAAAGTTTTATTTGCATCCAGAGTTTTGAAAGCTATTTCATAATGTTCAACAAGGCTAATGCTGAAAGCGAATGGGTTATTTGCCCCTTGACACCTATGCGTAATCCCTCATTGAAGCCCTAATGAGAGGTTCTCCTCAGGTTGTGTTACTTATGAAATAACCTATGCATGCAAACAGCGTAACGTAGCTTTCCTCCCTGCATAGGGTGTGGCAAGGGTATCCAGAAGGAAGTGGATCAAGTGTGCTATTTTTCCTGTATTCTCAGTAATTGAGATGCAGAGTCAGTTACTGGATCATTTGACTTCTTACTGAGCTGGGAAACCTCAATCTGCTATCACAAGTGCCTACAAATAAGAGAGATATTGAGTTGGTTTCCCCTCCTGGGAATGTAAATGAGGAGCAAGAATAAAGCTCTTGAAACAGTGTAAAAACCATCTCTGAGGAGAACCTGGCTCTTATTTCTCTCTCTGTATGTGTTCATGCTGCTGGAAAAAAAAACAACAAAAAAACAGTTCTAATACAGACCAGCAGTTCTAACACAGACCAGCCATTTCCCAGGACCTCCAGATGATTCCCAAAGTCTTGGGAAATCCAGCTTGTTCACAGTTGCCGAT
This sequence comes from Neopsephotus bourkii, assembly GCF_033783945.1. Classification (NCBI taxonomy): domain Eukaryota; kingdom Metazoa; phylum Chordata; class Aves; order Psittaciformes; family Psittacidae; genus Neopsephotus; species Neopsephotus bourkii. The sequence continues at coordinate 2,863,722 of NW_026901733.1, read as the reverse complement.
GTTAAGAGCTGTGGTAAGAACAGCAGCAGCTTTGCAAGTTCTGAGCTCTCTGATTATGAGTGGTGGCAAAGCAAACCTTACTAAGGAGAAAAGGCAACCCTCCATTTCTAAAGTGTTATTCTTCTCTATATGAATTCAAGTGCAAGGGACAGGTTATTGTCCATCCCTGTTTAATAAACAGCTCCCTCCTCCCTCCCCCCAAACTCCTGTCTTATCTGATAGTTATTCTTCCCATCCTTTCTCCCTCTTTCCACCTCCCTCCCTACTCCAAATAAAAAAGAAGGGTGAAATAATCATAGTGTGAGAGGCTGCTGGAAGTGTTTCAGGCTTTTCTTTCCCTTTGCAGAGGGGAGGTCAGTTATCCTTGTCTTGTAACATGCCTGTATCTAGCAAAACACATGGAGTTTTGTCTATAGGCTCTGCAACAAAATTTGAGTAGATTTATAGCTAATATATACAAGTTTCCATTTTACCACAGAAATAGACATCATTTTTGCTTTCAAAAAACAAGATCTTTTCTAGTGAGATGAGGCAAAAAAAAGAAAAGCCCAAAAAGAACCCACAAAGGACTATTTCCAAATGATTTCATTTGCAATGTCTTTAATTCTATCTGTTAATGCTACAGTTTAATGTGATGAGGCTACTTCTATTGCATTTCTTCCTTTCTAGTTTGTGAAAAGCTGACATGTTCATTAGTGACAAAATACACATCATGGTTCAAAGAGGGAGGAGCTAAATAGTCCCTCTTTTCCACAAAGCTGAATTTGTAGCAGTACGAAATGGTTCAGCAGCGGTTCACATGATATGAACCAGAATTCTGTAAGGTGAATGGAGGGCTGCAGATAAAACACACTGTAAAGAACAAAGGTTGTATCTAGAGGGGCAAAAAAGGACACTGGTGGTGGTGGTATGTTCAGCTGACTGGAAGAAAGCCAAAGTTTGTGCTTCACATCAGATGAGTTCAACAAGTAGCAACAGGCTTTTCTTTTTCCCTGAGTAAATCAGATATAGTCCTAAATCTAACAGCAGTACTTCACAAATCTGCAGTGCGAACTAAGGACAATGTGCTTACTTTCTAGATTATTTTCTTCCACCTTCCTCGCATTATGTCGCATTTTCAACTAATTACAGGCAAACACATGGTGGGAAGATGAAAGCAGTGATTTCTTTGCTTTCAGAAATATAGTCAGGACTCCACTTGTCATATATAAATAGCAGTGGTACCTCTTAAAGCTTTCAATAAACATAATGTTGATAGTGCCTTCATGATGGCTGAGGGGAGTGAACACAGTCATTCAGGCTTAGATTTTGTTAGGACTTCCCAGCATAATTTTGCCAGGCATCCACACTCATCCAAATGATGGAAAAGTTTCTCAGTCCTTGAAAGCTAACCGTACTGTATTGGAGGGAATACAGGGAATGGTACTTTTCCAGTGCTTTGCTATTTATCACACAGTAAGTGGAAAGGTTGAACATCCCCCAGTTCTGACACTTGTACACCAGGCACTGTGCATGAAAGTCTGAGTGATTTTAAAGAAAACAAGCATATTTGCACTAGTAACCTGTCTTACTCCGAGAAGAGTGAGTCTGAGAGTGCTGTGAGCGAATTAGTCTTTTTGTTCAATTCTGTACTAAAAAAACCCCCACCAACCCTAACACTCAGTCTTATCCTCTGCCCCAGGGCTGCCCTGGTTCTGTGCCTGGCAGGCTGGCTTTGCTCTGAAGCACACCAGCTCTCCATAGCTTGTATATTTTAATGCCGACACTGATCTTCAATCAGGATTGCCCTGGCCTTCCAGTGAAAATATGCCAAAATGTCACAGGTTTCCAAATGAAATGCAAATACTGAACTTTCTGAAATTTACTGGTAGTATTTTACCCCTTTACTGCATCTGAGCTGTACCAATGAGACAAAATGGGAACAAGGGTTTAAGATTCCTGATAGGAAAGGGAAAGCTCTTTGCACTTGGCACTCCACAGATGTCTCAGCTGGATGGCCTGTAACACTTCCCGAGAAGAATAGGAGTCCTCTGCCTGCTCACTCACTCACTCAGCATAATGAAAAGAAGCAATGAACTACTCAAAGTCAGGTCAGCCTACCTACCTTTTGCTGTACGTAACTGTTATTACACAATTGTCACAGCAGCAGGTGCAAAATAAATACCTGGATAATGGAAACCATTTGCTTTGCCTTTAGCCGCAGGCATCAGGTCTGATTTACTGGTGGCTGGCAGCTAGAGAGCATGGGAGAACCAGGTCCCTATAGCCAGCCTCACCTTTACACGCTCAGGGATGGGAGAAGATAGCCACAGTGGAAGCTGCTCTGGAGGAGACCACCTGATTTTTCTCACATGCCCTCATCCCCATGCTCCCTACTATTCTGCCAGAGCAGGAAGATTTAGCAGAGCCATGAATCTATGCTTACGCACTGCCCTTTCATCATTTGGACCTCAGTGGATGTACACAATCTGGAGCAGTCTTTGCTCAAGGCAAACAAAGTAAAGGAGGAGAGTGACATTTCAGTCTTTCATTGCAGAGTCATTCAGGTCACTTGCTGAAATTATAGACACCAGCTCCAGCAATGTTAACAGCCAACTTTAGATTATTAACCATCCTTTGGATAGCAGTACATTTATGGTGCCAGTGTGCAGAGAATTCCTCCAAATTATAGGGTGTCCTAACACAGACAGTCAAACCACATGGACCTCTAGATGCAATAAGCAGTGTAATTAAGTCTGTTTTCTCATTTGTACTTTCCTAGCAGCACTCAAAATACGCTCTCAACCACTGGATGCTGCTCTTTGCATCAGGCTATGAAAGGAGATAAGAGTGAAGGGTGCCTTAACAATAGCTCATTAAGGAGACCTCAAACATTTTCTCTTATTGCATTATTTATGTTTTGGGTGATAATAAAACACTGTTTCCAGGGCAAAGTGCACTCAAGAAGCTTATTGGCTTGTAGGTGGTTTCATTTGATTAGATTTCGAAGGGGGAAAGCTGCAGAAATTTCTTTTGCGTGCTTGCTTTCCTGAAAAATGTGGGGGGGTTTCTTCCCCTCATCAGGCTGTACATTGTCAATGCCACTGAGATCCACCAACTTCGTTAGCCCTTTCAAATATTTATAGGAAAGGCGGTGACTGTTTTTTTGCCTCCCCTAAGAAATTCTTCTTCACTGCAGTGATCACTGGCATCCCTGGTAGAATTGCTTTTTAATATCATGACCTTCTGCATACAAGCAAACAAACATGAAGAGGACTTAAATATTCAGATTCCTGTGAAGAGATCATAAAGTTCATTTCACACAAAAGTGTCCATGTTAAAAAACCTCAACCAAAAATAATAATACAGATAATGGTCATGAATGTTTATTCCTATTCCTTAAATTATATTTTATAGGTAGTCTAGAACTACATTAATTACAGTCTTTCCTCGTATTCTTTCTTTATTCTCCTACAGAGCCATTCTCGTTGTGTAACACTGATGCAGCACATTTCATTAGCTGTGTACAGATCCAAGAATAAATTTTGGCCTTGACCGTGGAATGTTCACCCACTTTCAAGTGTAAGTAAAAGAACTGAAACTAATTAACTGGAAACTGCAAATGCTGAGAACTCCTTTTTTATTATAGTGAAACTCCCATCTCTTTAGCTTTTCTTCTGTTCCTTCTCTGCTATAAATGTAACATTAATGACTCTTAAAGCTAAAAAAGCAAAAATAAAACAACCAGCCAAACAAAAAAGCAAACACCAAAGCTGGAAGAGGCAGAAGGGATAGAAACTATCAGATATTCCAAAGAGAACATGGGAGAATTTAGGTTGAAAATGGAGGCTATGCCATGTAAGAAGTGGATGCCAGGTCTGCTCCTTGGTATGGAGGAGCGTAGTTCCTAGGCTGTGAAGGGATCCCCATGTCTGTAAGTAAGAATTAAGAGACCAGACAACAACTAGAAAGAGCTGCTCTTCATGCTCTTTCAGGCTCAGAAATTGTCCACTAAATATGCTGAATGTGGAGAAGAATGGCATCTTGATACTAAATGAGAAAGCATTGTTTAAGTAATTAATATCAAGTACAAATACTTTCATTATGTGAAAGAGTCTAGTAGCTAAAAAACAAAGAACCATGGGGAGGACAAAAGATTTCTGATTTTCAGTATCATAGGATTAGTTTGACTGTATATACTATTCACTGCCTTTCTGAATTACAGATCACCAAGATCTCCATCCAGAAATACAATGTACTGGTATTCATCTTGTCAATGATATATACTCAGAGGGCTATTTCTCTAATTGATGGCTTCATCATTCAATTCAAGATGCATAAGGATAGCTATTGTTATCTAACACTATCATATGTTCCCATTGTTCCACACTTCTCTCCTTGTCAATAGCATCCAAGATAGCCTATCTAAATCTTCAAGATAGCAAAAGGAAGGTGCATTATTTGTTGACTCCACACATTGCATTATTAAACGTTTGTGAGCAACCTGCACATCTTCCCACTGACAATTAAAATCAGACAAGAGAGTACACCAATACAAATAAATACTCAGTTAAATGAAGGATTTGTATTGAATTCTTAAAGTATTATAATTCAGGTGCTTGCCAGCAGGCACTCAGTTGAAATCAGGACAGTGATGTGAGTGTGAGAATGAACTGTGTATAAAAGGGAAGAAGGCAGATTGCTTTATGGTGGAGTCATGGCAGAGGTTTGACAGGAAATGCTTCTCCCAGTACAGCTAAGCAGGGAAGGAGAACCCTATTATATGGATGAGTGGGGCCGGCAATGGCATCTTGTCATTCTAACTTGTATAAGTAAGCAAGCTTAATTGCTCCTTGTCTTTTCAAGATGACTTTCCACCAACAATCTCATTATCACACACATATGTTTATTGCACATATCCAAGTCTATTCACACAGACCTGAATGCAGTGAGGAGCGTGGCAGAATTACGTTATCCAGTAACATTGGTTTCTCTTTTTTTCTTCTTTTTCTTTCTAACCAGATGGATGTGACCTGCCTTCTTCTGTGACTAACAGGGTAACCAGAGGCAGTGGAACATACACCAGGACTAGAGAGAATAAAACCAGAGGGAAAGCAAGCTGTCAAGAGAACAGTGTACTGAAAAGGAAAAATGTAAAACATGACTTCTATTTACCATGATTAATATGTAAAGTTAACATGTTTGTCATGGAATATATTAATATGTATGTTTTCCCATTATGTAGATCTTTTCTTATATTACTTATTAGAAAGGGATATAATCACAATGATGGGGCAAGAATGCCACTTAAAAATTAGGTGATGCCCAGTCAACATAATATAACCACTACAGTGTCATTTCTGATTTAGATGCTGTGATATCAGCGTAATTGCCGCTGGGAAGAAATTATAATGGTTGTTAATGATAAATAAAATGACAAGAAGGAGGATCCTCCTTCACATATAATTCCAAGCAAAACTCAACTGCTGACTTCCTTAAGCACTCAGTGCCATTCACTGATGAAGAGGAAATAAGCAGGTTTATTGTAGCTGCATGGCCATACAAACAGCACTGCCGTTTCCTAAGCCTGAGCTTAGACATTATGGGCCTAACAGGATTTCACCACACTATTTTCACTCAGGGGAGATGTAATAGTGAAGCTCACATAAAGTGAATCTTAATACAAAGTTAATATTATTCTAACAGAAAGCACTGTAGCTAGCAAACACAAACATAAGCAAAAACAGGGTGAAGGTGAGTATACAATCATGCATGTGGATACTTTTCAAAGCTCTTAAATACTCCAGTTTTGTCTCTGTAAACATAGGCAGCCTTAACCCATGGATCAAAAGACCTTCCTACATTTGTTTTATATCATAAATGTGTCAAGAATGAGCTACACAAAGCAGCGTTCACCAGCTGCACATGGCTTGTAAGACTAGTTGAGAGCATCTTTCAACTCATTCACACATTAAAAGCCAGGAAACCAACATCTGATTACTAGTCCCAGCATTAAGATCAAAGACCGTATCTTCTCATCTGTGAAGAGCAAGAGCCCAGTTCTTCTTACTCTGCAATTACAGAAGACTCAAAACACAAAATCAACATTATACTCCACATCCCATGAATAACACAGTTCCAGTCTATAAAAGCACAAAGCACCAAGTAAAACATACATACACTTTTTTTCCTAGACATCATGGAAAGGAGATAAGTACAAGCAAATCTGTAGTCACATCTTCACAATACTCCTGGTCTGCAGCCACAGAAAGCTCAGTCTGCTTGATCCGCGGGCATTATCCTACTGTGTAAAATTATGACACCTCTTAAAAGGGAAAATACCACATACCTGCCATTTACTCTGCATTTGGTATCTTCTAAATCAATTGGTAAATGGTGGTGTAAGGGTTAAATTAAAACAATGCATTAAATTAAAACCACATAAGATACAGGCAGTGTTGGTTGACCTGTTATTTCATTATCATTGCTAAGTATTTAGTTATCCATTAGTCAAGGAAGCTTAAAAATACAAATAAATAGAATGTCAACCTTAGCCTGAAGAATGAACCTGTCCACTTTCAGGTGAAACTGATTTTCTAATTCAGTTCTAGCTGATGGAAACTGGTTTATTCTTGGACACATATAGCCAAAGAGGGCAGGGGCAGTGAAAGAAGATAGAAGGATGAATAGTGTATAACATGTTTTGCAAAATAGGGCAAATTAACACAGAGAGGACCCTAGTAAAACTTCTGAACCACCAGTCTAGCATTTTGAGGTATATGGGATTTTTCTCTTTATTTTGGTGGCCTGTTTTACTACAGGGTATGTCAAAGGAGTGCAGAGATCTGCCAAAACCCAGCTAATTGCTTTGGCTCCCTTGCAGGAAGATCATTTGCTGATAAATTGTTACAGACACATTTAGGCAACAGGTTTTTATAGGATGCCTGATGCTCTGTATAATGCAATTAGTTTTATTTAGTATATGCTTTTTCTTATGCATTGTGTTCTTTTGCTGGCAAACAGTAACGATGAAATCTGCACCCTTCAAGTGACTGAATCTTCCCCCATGTTTCCTCGATTTCAGCTCTCTTTTGGGAGCAGTCATCAAAGGAAAAGCCTACCTAGTGTTTAGTAACAGGAATTTTGTTTTAGTGCCTGTTTTATGTTTGGGAGAGTTAGAAGAAGAGAAAGTGGGATGGGGTGGATCTTATTCATTTGCCAGCTTCACAAAAGATACTCAGAACACTTTATTTTAGAACGCAATGCATCTTGATGGTGCTCCAAAGGAGCTTCAAAGAAAAGCCTTCCTATAGTTCCTATGTTGAAAGACTCCTTGCAACAGCAACACAAACATGTTTTGGGAGTTAATGAAAATCTGCCAATTCAGACACATCCAAACCTCTGCTCACCAGCAGAGTACCAAGGAGGCACCCAGGGACCCCAGCTGTCTGCCCTTCTTCCAACAATGGTAAGGTTCCTCAGGCAACAAGGTCTTCCAGATGCATGTCCTTTTCTGCACACACCTAACATCAGGTACTGCAAAGGTGTTATGTTCTTAGTTTACCTTTAAGCTGTGCTGGCACTTGCATATGAGATGTCACTTCCATGTCCCGTGTGGGATCCAGTCTGGTAGGCATCTCTGTGATATGAATAACCCAGCCCTGAAAAAGAGGTGATCTGAGCTCCTACATGAGATGAAGGCAGGGAAGAGAATTAAATTCAGCTTTCCAAGGCGTTTCAAATGCACTTTTTGGAAGTACCCTAACCACAAAAATATGGGACTATTTCTGAACAGGGATATCCCTTTTTGAAGCTTCTTTTCTTGATATGAATTATATTAAGTAAAGTAGGAGCCAGAAGTCAGACACCCTACACCCGACTGGGTATCATAATCACTACACCTTAAAGTCACTTCCTTTCTCATTAGCCATAATGCTTTCCTCTGCTATGTTTTCTAGTATCTCTGTTGCACAAAGAGCAGAAGCACTGCTCTGTAGCATGAGAGTCCTGTTAGCACAGAGTTTGAGTCACAGTTTCCTACTCTGCTACTGCTGCCTGAAAGCACTTTAAGCTTTACATCTGGGCACCTCTATAAGCACCCAGATCTTGATACCTACTTGCTTACGCTCACTCTTGTGCCTGATAACACTCACTCTTAGTATCTGCACTTGATGAGGAAGGCATCCTTCACCTTCCAGAGCTGTGTGTGGGTTTTAGCTGTGCAGGTACTTAACTGGCTGAGAAAACGGAGTGCAAGTCTCTTCTCTCCCATGTGACCGTGCTAACCACTGAGCTAAACAGTCTGTTCAGGTTCACTCAGTGTTCCTGACCTAGTAAATGTTTGTAAATCCCACACGAAACACACCAGCAAGAGACCTTGGAAGAGCTGCACCCCACATCCAGTTATGCAGCATGTTGTGACAGCCCTCTGTGGCTCAGCCTGGGGATTAAGGACTACTGTGGCTTTCCCAGGTGAATCAGCAGCAGGAATTCCTTTGAGAAGAGTGCAATTACCAGGGCTAGAATTTAACCAGAATTAACACCCTTCTCCTGTGAAAACACCCATCCTTAATAATCACTGCTGGTCAAGACTGTGGTTTTGCAAAGAAACCAAGGAAAAGAGCAAGCCAGTGTCCAGTGCAGTGATTGCCCCTGGGGCTTGGCATGCATTGAGCAGTGGGAAGTGCAGCCTGCTTGCTTGCCTGCACTCCTTTCAGAAGAAGCTCTCTGCCAGCTTACCCCCAAAAATCCTGCCTCACGCCAGCCTAGTTCAGCCTGATAATGTCCATTGGGCTTTGTAACCACAGGCCATAGTACTGTATAATTATGAAAGTACTTTATAAAAGATTTTCAGTCATACATCACAAAGAAATACTCGGAGGTCTTGAAAATTTCATGCTTCACTGCTGTTTCCACATGCTCCACGAGCAATTTGAATTACAAGTGTGAAAATGGACTAAACTATCTCTGCACCTTCCCTGGCCCCATTTTCCTGAGGTAGACCTCTCTAGGAAAAGCATTTCCCTTGACCACTGCTGATCAAATGGATATGGCCTGCAGCAGAAAGAAATTGGAGCTAGCGCTTCAGTTTCCCTGCACGGACACCTAACACCTTGCACAATCTCTAGCCCAGCTCTCTCTGTTGTAATGCTATTCTTCGCTGGGATGTAGAGGGCTACCTGTGATCGTGGGGAATTGTGGGGATAAAAGTGGATTGAAAAGTGTTATTTATAGCTCAGAATGAAATATGATGAGGCAAAAAACCAATCGCCCTGTTTGATTCTCTGTGTTACATTTAAAGAATAAACAGAATCTAACGAGCAATTATTATTGTACAGCTCTCTTACATTCCTAATGGAAATGGTTGCACAGATTTCACAATCTCTCCCACTTCCTGAGCCTGAATAATCTTTGCTTTGAAGTACATTATTGCATGTATGTCAGCTTAGATGGGCTAGTGAGCTGGCAGATGACACATGCTGGCAAAAGCAGCCAACTAAATGAAATATGAAGTGGCATTATTTCTCCTGAGTGAGGGCCTGATTCAGCCCAAACATGCCTGAAACATGCCTAACTTTAAGCAGGCACTTAAGTGACCTGCCGAAGGAGAAGAGGGGAATTGCTTGCATGCTTGGAGTGAGGCATGTGGAGTTTAAGTGCTTTGTGGAACCCCAGCCTAAACTAATAGCATTGTATTTCTTGTTCACTGAGAACAAAAGCCAGGCAGTTTGGGATCACTCTGACCTAGATGCTATCAGAGGTTAGCAAAAATGACTGGTCAGACCTGTCAGGACTAAACAGCTGCATCAAGCAATGGGGGGGGCAAAAGGGGGAGAGTCTGGGGGAGGAGGGCACCAGAGTTGCAAATACAGACAGAGGAGCAGGATGGAAACTGCGTGTCCTGCATACGTATGAACGTGTGTGCCTCTCTCTGTGCGTGTGTGTGTGTGTGTGTGTGTGTGTGTGTGTGTGTGTGTGTTCCCTGCAGCTGAAACTCGGGTCCTACCATTTGCATATACACAGATCACCGGACATCTTTCAACCAACCTTTCAGAAGCAACCTTATGGCACCATGACTCCTGTGCTCTCAGCACTCCTTGGGCTCCATTTCCATAAATTACAGTACAAAAGGATAAGTGCTTGTTAGCAGTCCCAGCATTGTGTGACATACAAAGCACCAAAAGCAGCATTTTCCTTGCCATCCTGTGCTGCTTTTATGGACCAGGTGTAGCCCCACTTGCAAAATGTGGTTGTGTGCCAGCAGTTGCTGACCTGATTGCAAAGCTAACTAAAGCTAATGTATCATGGCAGGCTAATCGGGATGACAAAGTTGGGTAGGTGACATTCTCCAAAATCTCCAGTTTTATTATTTATTTTTTTTTAAATCCCCTTAGCAATTGGTTTTCTGAATAGCAAAGTTTTCCTCAAGAATGTTCCAAAATATAGTCAAGGTTAAACATGCTGTGAGTTTATTCAATATTTATGACTCTTTTTTATTTGTACTAGGACTTTTTGGGGACTCCAAATAGTCCATTAATCAAACAGAGTGACAAAATAGGCCATTTGACAATTTGTACAGGGGCTGCATTTTTTTTTTCCCTGTTCTAGAATAAAGAGCCAACTTCATCAACAGTTCCTGATTAATTGTTACAAAGTGTCATCCATAAATTTTCCTTCGATCTAATAATCCTTTCAGAAGACTTAACAATATCCCCAGTGATTTGGGTTTTATTGAGGGCTGAGTTCCTGGAGAAGCAGTGACACAAATAGCTCAAGTGAACTGAGACACCTCCGTGGACAGTCTTCACAGAGTTGACAGTTCTGAAATACAATTATCAGTGTGATCTGCTTAAGAATTCATCATCAGCTCCTGCCTTCTGAAGACTTAAAAAAATACTGAGGCATACAAAGAAAAAGAGGTGATAAGAAGGCATCATTTTCTTCCAGCCTCATAACTGTAAATTGAAGAAAATTATTTTCTTTGCCTGCAGCTCATTGGCATATAGGCAGCATTATATTATAATTTCATAAGCATAAATCCTTTGAATAAATTTCAGAAGAATAACTGAATTAGAAATGCAAGTAAAGTATCTAAAAAACTTAACTGTACTAGGCAGAAAAACTGGATGCGAGTAAAACTGGCATGGGGAGATTTACTGTCTGCCTGCTCATCCTCTGTCTGTGAAGGGAATACTCCCCCACTCCTCCCACTAACCTGATCCAGCTAAGGTAAATTTTAAGGAGGGGAAAAAAAAATGTTAATTTCAACCATCATTTCCATAAGCAGCAGGCAAATGTGAAATCTAACCCACCTTGCTGCTTTCTTTTACAGAATTTCAGCTGTATTTCATCATTAATTAATCCTGGAGATACAACAGGCTTGGGGTTTGTTGTAATTATTGTTATTTGTTTATTTATTAGTAGTAAGCATATGGGAGATCAAAAGCATGTCTCCCAACTGTTCCCTAGCAACAAGTCAGTCAGTTGTTCACACAGAAGCTGCCCAACCTTCCCACAAAGTGAATCCAGGATGCGGCTCTCCCCATCACCATCCTTGCCCCATCCCATGATCTGATTGATGCTGTGGAGGCTGACACTCTCCCATGTCCGGCCAGGTGAACTGCACAAGTATCTGCTGAAGGGCAGGAATAACTCACTTTTCCTGAGAAGCCATGGGGAAAGGCTTGGTTTTATAGTTGCATCGTAAGACGATTGCAAGTCAGGAGATCAAAGTTAAGCCCTGTTATTGACTTTCTGTCCAATTTGGGCAAGTACTTACTCCTCAGTTGCCTGCCTGCCTTTGGGAATTCAGACTCTCATCTCTCTGTGACTCAGCTACTTATCTTTAAAATGGGCACAGTAGTATCATGCTCTCCACTACTTTTTCTCCCCTGGTTTCCTGTTACGATATGTAATCTACTGTTATTATTTATTATTTTCAGTTGACCTTGATTGCTAAGACCACTGCCAAATTTGGTGCAAAATTCCTAGGATTTTAACTGGAGAAGGTTCAATATGAGCCTAAGTAAGAAGAACACTAATTGCCAGTTAAAACCACACAGTTAAAGCCATATGCATATTTCCACTTAGACTGATATATTTGTTGCTCACAAAAGGCACTCTGGAAGCATCCCATAGAGGCTACAGAGCCAGGGCCAGCAGCCCTGCTTTAGCTTGATCGTTTCTGTAGTGTGGATAACCAAACCATTTTGCTGTTTCCCAATTTTTGCTGCAGAATATACTGTGCACAGCACCTTCTGTGTGGAAGAGATGCAAAGTTTCCTCCAGCTTCTCTAGCTGCCATGCAGACTAGAGCCAAAGTATGGCACATGAACATGTCTTTAGTGTACAGGGCAATCCATAGCCATCACAGGGCATAGTGCTTCTATCTTCAACATACTGTGTAAATATTAATTGGTTACACCGCACCTTGAATTTACTGCAGTTTCAACACACAAAACTTACATGTTGCACAATGTGGGCTGCTCAGCATGCATCAACCTGAAAAACCACAGGGGAAAAAACACAAGAGATAATTCTGTAATATTGTGTACTAAGAATCATTGGCAGACTTAGGTTTACACAAGTGATGTAAAGTTTATATGGGACTTATGGTATGAATCAGATAGCTATGTAGACTAGACAATGGAAAATGAGGCTAGAGGAGATCCTAGTAGGTCTTCTCATTCATTTTGCTAATATCTGTTGGGATCTCTGTACAGCTAAGTTAGTCACCGACATGGTAAATAGGGATCCTCTTTCTCCCAATATTACTAGAAGAAATAGTGTATGCGTGAGGGGAGAGTGGGAGGACCAACTTTCATAAATAAACTGCATAAAGCCACTGAATGATTTCCAAGGACTCATAGACCTTTTGAGCCATAGAGAAATTTCCCTGTAACGCATTGGTCAATAGCTGTAATGTTCTATTCTCTATTGGCCCTCTCAAGCAAGGACTGCTTCATGCCAAGCTTCAAATCTGGCCCCTCAGACATTTCAGCAGCTGAACTATTGAAAAAAATGAATCACAAAAAAATCTGTTTCCTTGATTCTTGGGCTCCTCTCCTGCTCGAGAATAACGGAATCGCTTTTATCTTGAGCTATTAAAAATTTCCATTTTGCCAGAGACCAGGCCTGGAACATTTTATCCTGATAAGTAAAGCATTTGGAAAGCTCTGAGCAATTTGAAACAGAGGATTAGGATGGAAATGCTCGGCTATATACTACATACTTAGCTACCGCTCTTGCAGCTGCTTCTGTGGCCGGCTGGATTGTGCAGTGAACACACTCTGAGTCTCTTTATTGGTTTCACTGAGATTCAGAGGAAAGACATCCTAGTGGCTCCAGCTTTCTGATTGTCACATGTTATGTGTTGAGGACCTCCAAAAGAGAGGTTGCCTGCTTGTTACCATCCTACCAAATAATGAAGCTTAAATCAATCCTTTCCCCAGTGAATCAAGGAGGTATCCTCATATTCACTACCCCATCAAAGCAAGACAATGGAAGAAGTTTTCCAGGCTTGTTTTCAATAGGAATGCTCTTGTCCCTCATGATGCTTCCCTGTTTCTGCCTTGTCTTGAGGGGTATACAGTAACTTTTTGTGGTTTTAACTTCCCTGAGACTGCTGGTATGGAGAACAGCAAGAGAGGAGACAGCAGTGCCTTAGATGGTGTAGAATTTTTCTTGTATTTTTCTCTTTCTGTCAATGAAGAGAAAATTTATATCCCTCCCTAAAATATTCCCACTTACTCACCTGTGCCTCCCTAGATGTTTGTGTCAGGGTAGTGTACTGGGAATTGCTGTGGTCTGCAGATGACCTGAAGTGGATGCTATTTACAGATAGACAGCATTGTTCTCTCACATGAGATGTGAGAGCTTTCAGCTCTGGGATCTGGGACTTCCACCTCCAGCATCAAACAAGGTGGTGGCTGTCACATGGTGAATTTGGTGACTGTTAAGAAACCATCACAACCTTTAGCTGGAAGGCTTATGCATCAGTAGCAGGCAAACCAGCCTGTGAACAGTGAGGGAATGAAGTGCTTCTGTTCATGAGTCAAGGAGTTGCTGTTGGTGCATCCTGGTTACAATAGGCACATACACATGCAGGCGCACATACAAGCAGGGTTGGTGAAATAGCTGAATGATGGCAGAGAGCCTTCTCCCTGCACACAAAGAGCAACATCTGACCTGTGAGGCATCACAGCAGTTTTGGCACTAACAGAGATTCCAGGACACCTCCATTCTTCCCTGCTTGGCACAACCAGGTCCCCAGCGAAGGTGTGAAGTTCAGCAGGTGGGGTACATGGCAGCAAGCATGAGATATTTGTCATGCTACAAGTTGTCCTTTTTTTTTTTTTTTTTGGTGAAAAAATATTGTCACTTTTTTCATCAATTTAATTAGATACAATTTGTCTCAGCTTTTCTCTGCAGCATTTGTTTACTTTCTCATCAGGACCGACACAGGCCAATTAGTGTAGTGTAATTGTTTAACCTAGTCAGTGCACTGCACTGGGTAGAAGAAAGCGCTAGTTGCGAGGGAGGCAGAGATGAAGGAGCAGTCAGTGACTGCGGTGTGGTGCAAGGGCCTTCAGGAATCGCTGACACGACACTGTCCCCTGGAAGCGCAAGTTGCTCTGACATCCCGGCAGCCCCGATTCCTTGTTCTCTGTCACCACTATCATGGTACGATCAATTCCCAGAGCTAATTCTTCAACCGCACTGTGCCCAAAGCGCTGCGCAGCATTATCTCCTTCCTAGGATGCCCCCTGAAAGCAAAATCTACTGCAACCATAGAAACCAGAGGACTTAAGTGATGTGTCATGTACATGTACCGTCTGTGTTTTCCGTACCTTTGCCAAGAACACAATGTGAGAGCCTGTAAGATGGTTTATTTCATTCCTTCATCCCATACTCCTGTAAAGACAGACAGAAATTGGCCACAAAATAACCAACGGATGCTTGCTTCTCTCTCTGACGTTTCGCAGAGCTGCCAGAGGAGCAGGGCTGTTACTGCCGCAAGTGGGGATGCAGGCAGAAAAAGGGCAGCGAGGATGGTTCAGTGGGGAGCCCAATGCCGAGAGCAGCTTTCGCAGGGAGGGTGGTAAGTGGAAGAAAAGGCAGTAAGTGAGGTCTGTGTGACAAAATATTTAAAGTTGCTCCGGCTGTGTTGATCATCCTAAGTGTTGATCAAATGCATATAGCTGTGCCATGCCGTGGAAGCAGTTTTGCAGGAGCCTGTAAAAGCTACCGACTTCTTCCCCCCCCCCCTTTACTGTGGAGAGTGAGGGAGGGAAAAAAAGACCACTCAGGTGGCCATTGAAAATACACACCAGAGCTACCACAGCCACAAAAGAAACAGGGGCATCTGAAAATGAAACAGTAATTGAGGAGAAGAAGAAAATACCTTTCCTTTTTTCTTCTCCTTTTCCTTCTCTTTCTTTCATTCTTCTTTTAAATCAGACCGATGTTGTGATTAACTTGCATTCTGCAGCACAGTTGATGTGACAGTCAACCAAATTAATCCCATTATGCAAAATCCAGTTCACAAGTGGTTTTTCTTTTTTCCTTTTTTTCTTTTTGCAAAATTATGTCAATTTCCCCATAAATTGGAGAGACCATGTCAGTTTTCTGTATTGCACACAGACACTACACCGTGCTGTATGTCTATACTCCTTTAATGCAGTAAGATACAAATTTTAGCTCAGCGGCACAAATTAAGATTCATAACTTTAATGCTGATGTTTCTGTTTACATGAGGCTTGTAGGAGAATTTCCATTAGTTTTGGCATTCATTTTCACTCTTGTATTTCGTAACATATCAACTATTAAAAGAAAAGGGATGAAGAGCTTTAAAAAATAACCAACCAGCCACCTGAAATAAAAATACATAATTATTTTGATAATGAAAGCATGATCTTTTTTCTTTCTCACTTCTTCCTCCCCTCCCCTTCTTCCCTTTTGGAGGAATTTGTTGTCTGTGGTAAATAAGCCTCCTCGAGGCTCCCCGTTGTGTGTGTGGTGTCAGGTGGCTGGAGCAGGAGACGTTTCCACAACTGCTCCCCTTTTAGCTGAATGTGGCCATACAGTAGGTGGCCAAATCTGCTTGGCTTCCACCGAGATCTGTGAATTCCCTGCATCCAACCAACTTGTCAAATTAAAACCTTGCCTGCTCCGCGCTGAAGAACAGACGTGCGATGGAAGCTCCTTGCACTCTAGCCCTTTGTCACCAGCACGCTGAGCTCCCAACATCTGCTCACTGGACTCAGCTTTTGCACCTTGTTCATTTATAATGCAGCAAACCTCAGCTTCCTCCTCACAGGAGCTAACATGGTCCTAGTTTGAATAAAAAGAAATCCAGGAAAAGGAACGTCGGGTGCAGAGGAGAAGAGAAATTGAGGATCTAATGTCTATGTTCCTCACTGATTGGGGAATAAATATATTTTTAAGTGGGGGGTTTGTTGGATTGTACTTCTTTATCCTAGTAATGCTTTCTTGTACAGTGAATTGTTGACTTTTTTTCCATGCTTTAGATTTATTAGACATGTGTCAAGTTGTCAGCCTCCTACCGCTTGCATTTGTGTCCACCTTGCAAACAGCAGGGAAAAATATTTTTTCCCTTCTCTCTCTCTCTTTCTCTCTCTCCTGTGAATATTCACTTCTTGGCAGCTCTGAAACAAATTTTGAGCAGTTGCAGTTCCTATTGATAGCAGTGGTTTGATGTTTAAAAAAGGGGTTTTATTTCCCCCCAAGTTTCTGACATATGCTGACATATCATCTCACATCCTACCCTGGTGCATCAAAACGAAACCAAACCAAACCAAGGGAAGAGGAAAAAAAAGGCAGAAAGAGGGGGAGGGCATAAACCAGCATGTTCACACAGCTCCTGAGCCACTGAAGAACACCCGCCCATCTGTTCACCATTTCAGTCCCTTTGTTCTATCTTTATTATATGTATTCTTCAATAAAATGAATTCCCGCTACTTTGACGACATTTCAACACATGCCTCTTAGTCTGTGTTTGAACTGTCTGTGAGGATCTCCTCACTCCCCTCCTCTCGCTTGCCATCAGTGGCTGAGCCAAGGAGGTACCTGCCAGACATGCTGAGCTGAACTGAGCTGAGCAGAACTGAGCAGGGGGATGAAGCCTCGGAGGCAGGGAACAGCTCTTGGCAGCGGAACCGGGGTCTCGGAAAATTGCTCCAGGTGGGGAATCCTGCAGAGATGGGCCCACGTACTGAGAATAAGATGCTGTGTATTATGTGCTTGCTGCCTTCTGAATTTCGTCCGTGTTGAGGCGTCGCTCTTAGGGGCAGGGCTCCCTGTGCAGACACTAGCTATTTCTTCCAACCCTACAGAATGAATGCTTAGATTTGGTATTTTTTTTTACCCATTTTAAACACCAGTTACAGATGTCCACTCTCACACACCTAAATGCATGTATCTAACCTCCATGTGGCTAAATTTTAGCCACAACTGTCTCTAGATGTTAGCACTTCCTTTCCTTTCCTGGCTTTTTCCTTCTGTTCCAGACATGCACCTTCACAAATATTAAAGTGTCCTATAGGAAGAATGGGTCTGAGATCTTAACTCCCCACCTGGCTATCTGATTACCTTTCTCTATTGTCATGCAGCTGTATTTCTAGAAATAGACTGTCTTACAGCAGAGCGTCAAGAATGCAGTGGAAATCTAATTTTTGTAAGTTACTGCCTACCAGGTGCATCCTGTTGAGGAGAAACATGAACTAGGTGAAATGGGGTACCCCAGTACACTTTGCTTTGGTTCCTGTAACAGCAGTAAGAGAGTTCAAGTCATTAAGCATCAGACAACCCAGGCCTCAGTGGCTCAACTGCAGAACATTTGTCACTAAATCAGCCAAGAGGGGCAACTGCTAGAAGAAAACACTCCAGTCTCTCTATCAGTTTATTTTTTCCTGAACAAAGAACCTTTAATCCAAGGACTGCTAGTTCCCAAGGAACCAGCACTATTCTTCCTACATCCAGGTTCAGCAGCTTTTCACACCATCCCAGTGACACCTTACCCAGTGATGCCAGTTACCCTCTCAGCCCCAGGGACACCAGTGCAATGGTGTATGACTAAGCCAACTTTGTTCCCATGCAGGCCGTCCTGCCTGTGAGCAAACAGCCACTTAAGGAAACTTTGCACTCTGTGTTTCCTGACAGCAGTGCAAACCACAAAGCAAATGGAAATTGCTTCCATCCAAACACTCTTCCACACCTGGCATTTCATTACACTGCAGATACACAGCTCCAGAGGTATGGGTAGCAGTTCCCTTCCATCCAGAAGCACTTTGCACCCTCTGCCTAATGTCTTACAGCAGTGGCAGCTGTCTAGGGGTAGAGAGGACATGCCCATTTGTTTAGCTACAATTAACATTCATCTGCTGTAATGATTCATCGGGTGATAAAGCAGTGATGAAATGTAACTTTCAGGCTCATCAGAGTACATCACCTTCTATGCGGCAAAGTCAGAAATCCCTGCCACAGGAGAATCCATGAGTAGCAGCGTGCTCCATCCCCAGAGGCACATTCCTCCCCTTCCCAAATGCAAAAGCCTGGAAATGCCATTGCTGTGCTGACAGAAGGATTCATGCAGCATCTCTGTTTTCACTGCAGCTGAATTCGCTCCTGCTGTAGGTTCAGCCTGTGTGGAATATTATGAACATCTCCACATGTACATTACACCCCAACTCATTGGCTGCTATTTGCTCTGGAGACTAAACATTCGATCTGCCAGCAATCACATTATCATGCCAGCCAAAATGCAAACCTGAACCATATGGGCAGAAGAGGGACCCATTGCTTCCACACTGCTGTCTCTATTCTTATCCCTCCAGTTCCCCGATGTTGAAATAGACCATCTATTTCCACATGATATTATGAAGCAGAGTAAGAAAGAAGCTATTTGAGAAAATTACTCAGTTTATTAAAAAATAAAAAGTGTCTATGAAAAATGTTTATCCCCTGTTTACCCACCAAACATAAGGTTTCATGTACAGACACAAAAAAATGCAATAAAATAAATACAAGACATTTAGAAATCTGTGCTGCAGATTTTGCCAAAAATGAAGCAACAGAAGCTCACCCTGCCTGAGGGAATGACTGACTGACTGAGGATACACCCCATCGGAGCAAGCTGAGCTTAGGGCAAGCAACAGGGCAGACAAAGGGAAAGGTGAAATATCTGATTGAGAAGGGAAAATACAGTTTCATTAAGCTGGAGCTCATATCACTTTAAATTCGCATCTGGACTTTCAAAGTCAGCCTCTGCAGCCCCTGGTGCACTTTTGTACACACTGCTTGAAATCCCACTGTGCAGAAAGGTAACAGAGAGCCCAGCCCCAGCTTCTGTTGTGTCCTGTTTATTTTCGTACGTTGTGCTCATAGGTAGCTGGAAGAAGTACCATGCCATGGCACGCTGTGCCATGCTGTACTGTAGCACAGGGCACACCAGCTGCTAGGGAGATGCTGGGGGAAATGGGGACCTGCTGCTGAACGGGACAGGGCCCTGGTAATACAGGACATGGAAAAGGCCAAGGTACTCAATGTCTTCTTCACCTTGGTCTTTACTGGGAAGGTATGGACCAAGGAAGACTTACCCTAGGTATGGTTTAGGAAACATTTTAACAAACTGGACAGACACAAGTCCATGGCCCTGATGGGGATACACGGAAGAGTTGCCTGATGTCTTTGCAAGTCTGCTCTTGATTATCTCCAAAAAGTCATGGTGAGCGAGGGAGGTTCCTGAGCACTGAAAGAGAGCAAATGTTGCTCCTGTCTTCAAGAAGGGAAAGAAGGAGACAGGAAACTAGAGGCAGGGCAGCCTCACCCCAGTCCCTGGGAAGGTGGTGGAGCAGCTAATCCTGGATACTGTTTCCAGACACTTGAAAGATTGAAAGGTGATCAGTCAGCACAGACTTATCAATGGGAAATTATGCCTAATCAACCTGATTGCCTTCCATGATGAAATGACAGGCTTGGTGGCTGAGGGAAGAGCAGTGGATGTAGTTTACCTCTAGTAAGGTTTTTGACGTTGTCTCTTCTTAACATCCTCACAAACAGCCTGGTGAAGTATGCGCTAAATATATGAGGCAATAGGTGAATTGAAAACTGGCTGAAGTGCTGGGTTCAAAAGGGTAGTGATCTACAGCTTGATGTTCACCTTGAACCCAGTCACTAGTCACTAGCTGTCCCCAGGGCTGATACTGGGACTAACACTAACGTCTTCATTAATGACCTGGATGGTGGGACAGAGTGCACCCTCAGCAAATACACAGATGACACGTAACTAGAAGAACTGGTTGACAGCCTGAACGTCTGTGCTGCCACTCAGAGGGATCTCAATAGGCTGGAGAAATGGAGCAACAGGAACCCCATGAATTTAAACAAATGGAAAAGGAAAGATCTGCCCCTGGGGAGGAACAGCCCCATGCACTAGAACAACCAGGGGACTGACCATATACAGAGCAGCTTGGCAGAAAAGGACCAGAGGGTTCTGGTGAGCAAATTGACTATGAGCCAACAATGTAGTCTTGCAGAAAAGGAGGCAAGCAGCATCCTGGGATGCATCAGGAAGAGCTTTGCCTTGCAGGTATAAAGGGACTGATCCTTCCCCTGTACTGAGCACCAGTAAGAGGACATCATCTGGAATACTGTGTCCAGTCCTGGGCTCCCCAGTGCAAGAGAGACGTGGACGTACAGGAGTCCTAATGGATGAAGGGTCACTAAGGCAACTAAGGGCTCAAAGCATCTGACATAGAAGGAGACCCTGAGAGAGCTGGGACTGTTCAGCCTGGAGAAAAGAAGGCTCAGAGGGGATCATATCAATGTGTATAAATATCCAATGTAGGGATTAAAGTGGACAGAGTTACTGGGACAAGAGGCAATGGTACAAACTGAAATACAGGAAATTCCACCTGAACACAAGAAAAAAATTTTATCTTTCCATGAGGGTGATCAGATGCTGTCACAGGTTTCCAGGAGAGGCTGTGGAGTCGGCTTCTTTGGATATATTCAAAACCCAAGTGGACATGACCCTGAGTAGCCTCCTGTAGGTGACCCGGCTTGAGCAGGATGTTGGAGCAGATGATCTCTAGAAATGCCTTGTAGCCTGATATGTTCTGTGATCTCATGACTTGCATATAACTCCAGCTTTTTGGGAGCACAGAAAATACAGATCTACATCAGATACAAGACTGATCTAGGCCAGCACCTGGTGGTGTCTTCTGGCAGATTCTCTGAAAGCTAAATCTCATCATGCATGCAGAACCGAGGACTTCAATGTTAAAATCAAGACTTCCAGGTCTTCCCAAATCTTCAGGGGAAGATGAACCTTAAAACCCTTCATGGATCCGGGCTCTGAAGTGTGATCAAGACTTCACTGAAGCTTGAGACTGCACATTGACTTCCTTGAGCTTTGGATCAGGCAGTCTCTTAATGATAATTTCCTGTGGAAAAAAATAAATGCTGGAAGAGAACTGAAATCTTTCTGTTTAAAATAGGTAAAAATTAATGCCAATCAGGTAACACAGATGTGTGCACTCACACAAAGACAAGTTCCTTCTCTGAAGAGGGAGCTGAAATTACTTGTAGCGGTATTTGAAAAACAAGTGAGACATATCTCAGACTCAGGAGATATGCTTGAAACCAGGAAAAATTGATTTTTTTTTTTCATATTCACTGCCAGATATTGCACAGTTACATGGCTATATGCAGATAGAAGACAATGTGCATCTTATCATGCCAGTGATAGATTCCACACTGGCTTTAAAGGAATAAATCATTAATTTAAATCATGGATTTTCTGTTTACGACACAAGCCTTTGCAAATATTTCACTCCCAGCTCAGCAGAAAGAAAAAAAAGGCCTTTTAATACATGGGCCAATCTGATAAATGCTTCTATGCACATGTAGGCATGACTTTAGTCTGTTTAATTTTCTGTGCTTGTTTTTTATTTAAATCAGTGGTAGTTTTGCCAGTGGTGCATTGTAGACAAATGCAGAAGATTTTAAGAGAAGTTAAAAGACAAACAACATTTCTCCCTCTTTTCTCTACATGTAATGACATATTTTGAAGCTCTGGTGAGCAGGAAATGGGATTCCAGCTGGTGCCAGCTGCCACCTAGGTTCTGTGCAGCAATGCTGTTCAGCACCTGCAGAGCCTTAATCCTGATACAGGAGACCCCCAAAAGATAATTATTATAATAACAATAATTAATTGCCTTCTTACTGCAGACCCCAAATCCTGCCAACATTATTTACAGGGTCTGTTGCTCCCTGATGAGAATAAAAGAACATTTTGTGGTTGGGGTATCCCAAAATGTCCAGGTCCTTACATGGTGGAAACTTGACCTAAGCCCAGACCTTTAAAAATGCGTAAGTAATAATGAGAATAATGTAGCAATAAGGTCTAAGATGGATGTTGTCCCAGACGTAGGCTAGTAGAACAGATCCAGAACTGAAGAGTTTCGAAGATGAACTGCAGGTCTGGGTTGACAAAATGGTGAGCATTTGCAGAGCAGTCTTTTAGAAGCAGCCAAGCAGGTCCATGTGTCTTTGAATTCAAATCAGACTAAAAACCTGAGGACGGGTTCAGAGTAAAATTTGATCAGATAATCTTCTTCATGAAAAAATTAAGAGGAGTTCAAATCTGAGGTCCATGGCTTGGACCTTTTTATTATTTTAATTAAAACTAATCTGTTTGCATCCTCCTACATGCTTATTTCATTGCCAGGATCTGACTGGGAACATTAGACTAAGTGAATCAGACTGCTTGGTGATTATCCAGCTGGAATACTGTATTTCTCTCCTGTTGCCATCTCTCTAGTTCAGTGGTCTTAAGATGAGGCATGTGGTCCCTCTTAGGACCCACAGAAATGACATTTTTACAATGAGGAAGTTGGAGGTAGGGGCAGGAAAGGAGATGATATTCCTGAAAAACTCTTCCTTTGCAGAAGTGGTCCAAAAGAGTAGGCAAAGTGAGTAATCACTATTCTAACTAAACAATTTTCTAGCATCTGATTGATGTTTAGATTCACAGAGCTGGGAAAGACAAGTAAACAAGTCAATTCATATCAAATGCTAATGATTAAGTTAATTTAGTAAATATAATCAGGAAGTCCACCTTTGTCTATTACTAGCAGTTTTATTATTCATTAGCCCTTTGCCTCTCACAGTTATGAAACAGTGCCCTTAGTTGTTTGTTGTTTTAAATATTAACTAGAGCAGGGGGTAAGAAGAGCCAATGCAAAGGACCACCCATGATAAAAGGCCTTGAAAATTTCCTCCAGATGAATTCTAGCAACTAAGTAAATCTCTTATAGCTTCCAATTTAGACAGTTATTTGTGAGAAATGAGAAAACACCTGGCGATCAAGTTAACTGAGTGACTGTTCAGAAGAACAAAAAAAACCACAAAAATTTGCCTTACTCCAGATTTCGCCTGTTTCAGTTCAGTTGTTCAAAAGAAAGGAGAGCAGCACTTCCAGGTTGGATAAACAGCACTCTGAGAATTTATGCTGTGACTGAGATATTCCCACACTGCTTTCCAGTTCATACGTATTCTGGACAACTGCATTATTCCTTAGGCTGTTAGAAAGAAAAACACCAACCACCAACAACAAAACCCACAACAAAAACACAAGAGCAAAAACTATGTGAACACAAAAACCTCCTAGGTTACTATCTAATTATTTGATTAATATTCAATGACTTTAATTAATTAACATTCTTCTGGGGGAAGGAGGGACAGCCTTTCAGATTAAATCCTGCACAGAGAACACATAGACATGCCACTGCTTCGAAACCTACCAAATCTAGGGCCTAAGTAAACTCCTACATTGCCTTCTAGTCCTTTGAATCAGGTTGGAAATATCCACACACAGGCATTTGTGGCAACAAGGAAATGTCTGCATGGGATCATTTAGGTGGAAGTAGAGAGATAAAAAGAATGTCACTGGCTATTTTTATACGTGGGAGATGAATTCATACAGAGTTGCATCAAGTTTATTGTTTGTATTTTCCCTTTATCTATAGGCAGATTCAAAGAGAAGCATTGCCTGGCTTGAAACAGGAGACTCAGTAAACACATCCCTCAAAACTTTCATTCTTAATGTATCAGTACCTTTTCAGTTCATTACAGTGTTATTAGTCAGTCTTCATAAAAGAGCTATGCATCTTTATTAAAAATGGAAGTTCACATCATTTTATGTTCCCATAAAAATGGGTGGTGGTAGCTTTGATTAATTTCTTCACGTACAGTGAACTTTACAGCAAATTGGACAGTGTAATTCAATTCCTATTTCTGTGGATTTTTTTTTGTTGGTGGAAAATTGATATAATTCATATGTAATAGTATTGCCTTTGCAAGAGATATTTAAGAAATAATATCCTGAGGTAATGATTGCATGGCTTAATTATTAATACCATACTTTCAGGCACGACAGTATGCACTCCTTTTATCAAGCTTGGCTTCTATCAAAAAAACTATTTTCCTTATTCACAGTTTGTTACTTGCTGTAAACTGTATCCAAATTTTATACACACATGCACGTGGGTATGCATGGAGTCGGAGTGCATGATATTAGCATGCTTCTCTTCAGAGCAAGTTCTAGTTTTGCAAAGGGTGGATGGCTAAAGGAAAAAAAGCCAGCTCAGTAGCAGAACAGAATTATATGCACAGATTTTGAGTAAGATGGCAGGGCAATTTTGAAACTGTCTGCTGGAAATGGTGACTTTTTAAGTTAACTTACTGAATCCCTAAGGAAACAGCCAGCCACAAATGGACCGCACTAGAAAATCTAGATCTCCCAGCCCAGCAGCACTGGCAGATCTAGAAGCTCCAACGTTCCCTTAGGCTATATGAGAGGTCTGGTTAGTTTGTTTAATAATCAGATTACCCTAGTCTGCTGGGTAATCTTTAAAGATGTTGGGAAGTGATTATTCCTGTATTTACAGATCTGCCTTGATGGATGGGAGAAAACTCTCCATCCAGAGACCAAGTAATACATCATTATTTCTCTGTTGTTTTATGCTTAAGCCTCTGTTGGTGTTGAAAATTGCTTTCCTCTGCTTCCTCTCTTATCTTTCTATGACCACTTTATAAGGCCAACTTACTGAAATGAAGGAAACTTGAAACTGTAGCAGCCAAACCAGAGTGTGTGTTCACAGACAATGCTCATAAGTGGTGTTCCTGCAATCATCCCATTTTGCCTCCCTGCTGAGGCAAACCCTCCAGCCAAGCCTCCCTTGAGAAACTGTAGACTGTATCTACTATTTTTATTGAAGACAAAGGTCTTCCCTGCATAATTTGATAATTCTCTAATGATGTTAACCATCACAGTGGGTTTTTGCACATAGGCCACAGAAAATCCAGTGAACAACCTTGCTGAAGTTCAAATTATAGAAAGAGATATACAGAGATCTATACAGAGTAGTGGCACATATATTTCTTTGTAAAATGAGTTGATGTGACAACCTTTGACTGACAAAAAATTGACAATTTTTTAAATGCAATAGATATGATTTATATGTGGAAGTCAATCCCAGGAGATCTTACCAAAACATTTCCCTTACTTACATTTTCACTAACCAATAAACACACTTGGGTGCAGAGATGGTCCCACAATATTCTGGCTATTGCTAGTGAACCTACAGAAAAAGAAATGAAAACCTTAAGAAACACTGTGTTAACCAGGCCCAATATGCTCTGTTAGAGGGATGGTCTTAAAAGAGCACCTGCCAATCTCTGCTATCAAAATTAAATGGAGAAAAAAAGAAAAAGAAAAAGAATTGGAACCAGATAAATGCTAAATCATGATGGTATTTACAGATCAGTATGGACAAGTGTAAATGGACTTGAAAATCAATTAGAAAGCAAGATGCTCATTGGAGGACATGCATCCTAGGTCTAGGTGTGACAGAAGTCAAGCTGAGTCCATGGGACTTCTAATTTCTAAGTCGACCTCAGAGACAGGATCAGGCAGAATGGGTCACAGCAGTAGTAGGTGTAAGGGTTATTTTCAGCCTTCATCCTCCTAGGAGTGGCATGCTGTCTAACCACAAGCAGATAAACAAGGTAGAAGAGAAAAAGAATCTTAATGGTCCAGCAGGCCAGTCCCATAGAAGTATCCTTAATTTCCATTGAACATTTGTGGATCCTCTTCTCAGCAGTAGTGCTCTACAAATCTGAATAGCAGAGAGTTGAATGCAAGTGGAAAGAGATCTTCCATCAGTCCCTGTGATTCACCTGAGCTTCACCTCACAGTAATTAAGAAGCTTATTGAGCTAACTAGAAAAAGTCATGAATAAATGATATGTTTCAAAGAGATGCATTTATCATATTAATGATAGGTTATCTTATTTACTTATTTCATACTCCACTTGACTGTGCATATACATTTCTGTGTTCGGATATAAACTAGTAAGTGGAAAACTATAAAATTGTGACCATGTTAGACCTAAGAAATAAATAAATATATATGCTTGCCTTCAGAGCATCACTCTGGTACATTTTGCTATTACATTCTGTTCTTCTGAGAAAGACTGTAAGTAGCAAAATGCCAGGCAATACCCAGTACATCGTATTTAAAGAAAACATAACCATTTCTTTTGTGCATGCTGGAACTCTACAGTTTGTGGAAATCTTTTATTAATATAGTGGCTCCTGCTTTCTGTTCAAAAGGAATTTTCTTATGCTGCCATATTATTCAAAATATTTGTAATAAGGATAATCAAAGTCTTTATTGTCCACATGAGCTCCTGACAGCTCACTTGCTTTTCCTAGAGACTTACTGATCCCTTAAAAGCAAAATTCTTTCAGCCTCAGTCCATGGACATCTGGGGTTTGTGAACTGTTTCCAACGTCTTTAAAAGATATGGGAGAAAAGCAAACCGGTTGTCAGGAGACTTAAATTCACTGTATAGGCCCCAAACCTCTACTGGAAAATTTGAAGGAGGTTGAAAACCACAATTAGTTCAGGTGTTTAAGTATGATTCAGGTCTCGTTCTTTTCTTGCTTATATCAGTGCAAGTTAAAAATAGCTCCCTTGGAGCTAGTCGTTGTTGTCACTGTGAGGTAGAACAGCTTAGTTATACCGTCACACCCATACTCATAAATCACAGGTAAGGCCTGTGATGCCAGATAAGACAATTAGTTCACCACATCCTCTATCTGGTGCCTAATACTAACCAATGCTTGTTGCATTAAAAGAAAATCACTCTTTGTGCAACACTGCACAGGGGGAGACAAATTCTTTCCATTTTCCTGTGATAATCCTTGTATGCCAGAGGCAGAATATATGATTAGCCTTTGATAAATATTTTTTCCTCACGTATTTCCTAACTCTTCCACTCATTGTGGCCCTGAATCTGCAAGGTACTTAAGCACATGAGCAGTTCAAACTCTCAGGTTCCTAATGTTCTGCATGTGTGAAGTCTTTGTTGAATCAGTTTCTGAGTTGCTTTTAAATCCAGATATAAAGATGTTAGCAGAAATCCTCTACCATACAGTATATGATATACAAATAGGATACAGTGAAAGAATGCTAATTTTTTCTCACGTCTTATTTTGTAATGAACCAAAGTCAGACAAAATGCAAGTTCTACAGATTGTTTTACATGTGGGTAATGCATCTCAACAAATTAATCAATTTGAGATCATCGCACTGATATCAGTACTGGTAAAAGCCTGTGTTCTTGAAGTAAGAAAGTTACTGCACCGTAACAGAGCAGAGCACTGATCCTGAATTTGGCACATAAAAATAGCCATATCAACATGCGAAAAATACAGTAATGCCCAGTTGTAGCAGATTAGGAGGAATTCAAACATGTTTAGGCAGCATAGTCTCCCCCTTGTGAGAACTGTATAAGGGAGACCTCCTTAACACACAATGCATTGAGTTGCCTAATAAGACAAAAGGCAAATAAATATGATTCACGTTGAGAGAGGTACAGAACAGAGAGATGAACTGGGAAAGCCAGGTGGGACAGTAGAAGACATCTTTAACTTGTACACAATGGACTGCTTCTGTTCACTAGGAGAAAAAAAAAAAAGATCATTTGTGGGAACTTCTTTGTTATTACTAGTGTTTCAGAAGCTGTTTTCAGAGTCCAGCTGTAAATTGGATATAAGCACTTGCCAAATGTAAGGGGAGTGGTTTCCACTTTGGTCTTTGTGTTTATTGTTTCTGCACTGGCAACAGAATTGAATTCGTAGCAGCAGCAAAACAAAGACAGCTCTGAGTTATACTGTAATTCACTGCTGGAGATTTATGAATATTATTTTCCTGCAAAATGTAGCATTTTTCACTTTACTACTTGTAACCTGTAAGTGGTATAAAACTGTGTACCTAGCAGGATTTCCTATTGCCGTGAGTGCCAAACACCAATGTAAGAACTGCGCTACATGCACATGTGGTTATAGTGTATGCATAAATTGTGCCTTTATGTTTAACTTGTCTAATCAGCTCACCATATCAAAACTTAATAAGTATCTGCTTCTCATTTAAAGGTCTAGTAAAACTGCAATTACTATGGCTGTAAGACGCCTTGTTTCGAAAAGAGCATTAAATAGTTTTATAGATATGGTTAGAAGGCCTTGTGTAGTTGTTTTTATGAAAGTGAATGAGTTCATTAATAATGGAAGTCAGAGACAGAAATATAAGTTGGGAGTTGGTGAAGTATTCTGCATTTGCATCCCTTTCTTGCTGGTTAACTTTAAAGCGTAAGCTACTTTTGAGTCCATGCAGAAAACCATGTGTGGTTAAACCCTGATAACACACCCAGAAGTGATGTTTTGTAATGCTCATGGATAGAACTGAAAGGCCTCATTGTCATTTCTACCTGGTTTTCCACCAGGACAAAAGTGAATTGTCTTTAGTGCTGTTACTATGAACTTAGTTAAAAAACCATGACCTCTTTCACTCATTGAGACTATATTTTTAAAAAAAAAGTCTTATTATACTCATGAACTAATGAGCTATGCATCACACCATATTTTGCTGGGAGACTGGCATTGCAAGCTAGATACCTGATTATAGGAGATACCTCTTAATTGGAGGACATTACTCCACCATATGGCTGGCTGCATTCTGTGGATTCTGGGCCTGACCCCAGGAATACCCATCTTTCTTTTCTCTCTGTAAAGTTTGGAAAATGGGTACCCTACTTAACTGGGGTTCAAGCTCCCATGTCACCTTCTCTTCTAGAAACTCCTGTGGGGAACCTGAAGCCAACATCTAGCCAAGAGCAGAAAACTTCCTGCTTCTAGCATGCACCAAAGGGAAACCGTCATTCATATATTCTGGTACCTTAAATTAGACTTCTCCATATCTCTACAGAAACTGTTGGCCAAATCTGTACATTTTTTAAAATGTATTTTTTGAAAAAGGAAATCTCAGATTTACTGTAAATGCAGACAAGGGAGGAAGGAGCAGATGGGCAATGTTTAAGTTACAAACCTAAGGGAAGCTTTTTCATACAAAACTCTTAAACTGTAGCTCTTAAAATAAAGAAAGATTTTGTGTTTTCCACAGTGACTCACTAAACCTTTATTTAGACAGTTGGTAAAAACACCACATCACATAATTCACTCTTTCTTTTTTCTCCTCCCCCTCCCCGCTCTCCCCCCTTTTGCTCAGCTGCAGTTTAGGACTATGATGTTTTTTCTTCTAAAGGGAGGCAGGAATCTACATTAAGACATTTTGCCTTTTATTTTCTGTTGGCAATCTAAAGGTACTTTGTGGTGGCTAATATTCCTGTCCAGACCCACAGCACAGCACCCTCTGGTGCGCATATTAAGCAGGAGGATTAGAGTTGTTATGAGGGTTTTGTGCATTTGACGTTTTTCAGAGATGAGTTTTCATACTCATTCAGAAATTCAAACCCAAAAAGCACGATCCAAGACATAATGATTTGAATAAATAGACCATCTTACCCTTCGAGCAACTCTCTGACCATGCTTCTTGCAGGAGCTCTAGCTACTTGCAGAGCTGGACAACTTCCTTTCAACATAAGGGATTCATGACAATTATTTGTCTTGAATTTGTTATTTGCAGAAAGGCTGCAAGTTGCATAGTAGCTGCTGTTTGCTCTCAGCCAACCTTCTGCTGGGTGATAATGAATACCCTTGTTTCCCACCAAAGCCAATAGCAACCGAAAATACTGAAAATTTAGGAGCAGTGCTTAAAACCAACAACAGATTTTCATGTGGGGCTGTGGATGCTTCTCCCAGCACATAGTTATGGACTTCAAGGGATTTTGCCTGTTGATTGCTGCTCACCAAATTCCAGGAAATTTTGAACTCCCTGGTTTATTTCCTGAGAAATTAATTAAGGGAATAAACACTTCTCCACGTACAGCAAGCACACAAAAAATTATAGAGGTTTTCCTGTATCAGTTGAAGCACTGTTAAAGTAGGTTGCTTTCAAGTCTCATCTAATGGTTTCTAAACCTCCAAACTTTTGTTGTAGGTGCTATTCATGGCCGCTGCTACCTCCTTTCCTTGCAAGAACATAGTCATGTTGCAAGGGTTTGCAGCTCCTTTAATGCTAAAAACAAGCTTAAACGAATCTTTAGCTTCCAGAAGCAGCTTGGAAATGAAGAAGACTCAAAAAGCAGGGGGAGCCAAGTTGCTTACACTATGCTTGCATAAAAAAACCCTCGTTCTTTGCATTGGAAGTTATTCCAGTTAAGATTCAATAGATTTATATATTTTTTACATTTTTGCAGAGACCATGCATTACTTCCCCTGGGTCTCTTTTCTCCATAGCTGTGTGTTTTCTGGTCTTTTACATTTGAAGCCAAATTCTGTCGCAGACAATTGGGTTTCAGCAACTGAAGAGCTGCATGCAAATATCAGGAGATAATGTGACCTTTGGCCATCTGATGATTTGGTACATTGCCTATTAGGCAGTTGGAGGGATAGCTCTGATAGAAGTCACGTGGACCTAGTGAGGCATAGGGAAAACATAGAAAATACATAAAAAGTTAACATAGAAAATATGCAAAAATTAACATGTAAGAATATTTTAAGAAAGCAGGAAATAGCCTCACCTGAAAGAATAAAGGGAATACCAGCCTGCCAGAGAGGTTTAGTAAAAAAAACAAACCAACAAACCAAAGGGACAGCTATTTTTCTAGGAAAACACCAAATTGCCACTGAGGCCCATTTGAAAGAGCTGATAACCTTTCCCAGAAAGTTGATGTATCCACTCTTCTTTGTGAAGACCCATGCTCATTTGCAGAAATCATCAAATAAAAAAGGTTCAATTTCTCAGTAGAACATGAATATTTGTGGTACTAACATCTGTGGTGGCCTTTCAATATACTAGAACAAGAGCAAAGAACAGGAGGAATTGGGCCAGTGTAGCGGTTCAGAGTCGTTATGGCTTCCAAACCACACAAGACCTCATTTGTGTTGTTTGTATCAATTTTGTACTTAGGGTGGTTCCAAGGAAAAAATCTGGCTTTTTCTTAGAAGCAGCATATGCAAGGTATGAGCCTTTTACAAGCTACTGCACATCACATCTCCTATTTGATTGCATTTCCCAAGATGCTGCAGTGTCATCCTCAGAATTCCAGAAAAGATGTATGTAAAGACTGCAGATAAGAAACCATGACATAAAATGATATTGGCCTGAAGGGTGGGCAACCAGCAGAGTGGGAAATCAGAATCCCTTCTGTCTGCAGGTATCTAAATCCTCCCCATGTGTGGATGCCTCTGCTCTGCTGATGATTGATTATGTAAAGAATAATCCATTTTACTTTCCAAGAATGCTTCTCTTTGAAGATGACCTGCTCAGAACTGATGAAAGATCATGGGTTTTCTTCCTTTGACATATTGCTGGTTTCTCCTAAAATTCCATCTCTTTTCAGCACAGCTCAGTCTTCTTCAGTCGTTCCTGCTGCCCACACTCAGCCACCGTTTCCCCTGCCTTGGTGGACAGACCTGTGGAGCAAATCTGAAGAAGGATAGCTGAGACTGAATCTGACTTAGGAAACATTTAATCTTCATGTAGGCGAAAACTAAATGAGCAGCCGTTTCTCATGGTTAATTAATAGCACATGCTTTGCAAAGTGATGTGCATCTTGGAGGCTGGAATCTCCTCTGGCTTTACAGCAGTGTGACTTCAAATGGCTCCTGTGGAGCTGCTCCAGGTTTTTCACAGGGAAAATAGATTCAGGTCCAGTGAATGGAAATTAATGTTCACGTAAGGTGGTCCAGCTGACCGTGCTGTTTTCATTCAAAGTACCTAAATGCTGAGTTCCTAGAACTAGTGCCCGAAAATGTGGAAGTGGGTTTGGTAAGTGTTTCTGGAGAAATTGGAATAAACCCAACGTTTCCTTAAGAATATTTAGTCTTCTTTTCAGCACTGTGGGAGGTTTGGGCTGCTGCTTTGCACATTTTTTAAGTGCCTTTCCCTTTGAGACACCTAGGGCAAAGGCCTCAGGCACTGATATTATCCATTTTCCTAAGAGTTTTTTCCATACCACATTAAAAAAGTAAAGAAAATAGTGCTTTGTGGATTGCCAGTGAATGCTATGGTCTCTGTGAGTGCAAAGCTCCTGCTGTCATCACTGAAGAGCTGCACATAAAATAAGCATAGCCCATGCCATACGGATTTGTAAACAGAATAAATTGTGCAGGGCCCATAGCAGTTCAGAAGATCCCCAGCAATGCTAGGGCTGGTGGGCAAGACAAGAACCTGGATAAAACAACTGATCTAGTCTAATGAGTGTCTGAAGTCTTAGCTACAAAACTGAAGTCTAAAAGAAGGCATATACTTGAATTCTCTCAGAGGTAATTCTAGTATAGTTAGACCGCAATATATAAAAATATCTTTTTGGGTTTTTTACAATTCTCCCCAAAGTCCTTGAAACTCAGCATTTGGGGTCACCTTGCTAGTCACTGAAAAGATGCCTAGAAGGAGTAAAAGGTGAAAGATGTGCTTGACACACTGCATTCACTGAAAAAGTCATCCAGTAGCTGAAGCTGCTTAGAGTGAAGTGCTTTTTCCAGGTATAATGGGGACAGCAAAGCCAGTTTCACCTTCTTGCATCACCCTGCAGAGCTCTGGCCTGCCCTCACAGACACACAGGTTGCTGTGCCAATTGATGAGGGCTCAGGGGAACATTTCTCTCCCCGTTAACTTAAGGCTCCATGTTCACAACCTTCCATGCAGGAGCAGGCAGGTGGGATGGCAGTGCAAGGGCTGTGCTGTGAATGCACAGCACACCACCATGCTTTCCTCCCCATGTATGGCTGCACCTCTTCCTTTCCCCTTGGAGATCTCCAGCCATCCTAGGTCACTTTTGCCCCTATCTCCTAACCCACATTTGCTGTTTTCACACCTTACTGGTTTAACAGCTGTCTGCATGGCACACAATCTAAGCCTGTGCATCTTCAGAGCAGGCAGCTGCATTCACAAAAGCTAAATGAAGTTAGATGTGATTTGACTAAACCCTGTGGAAATCTTGGAGGGTCTTGTCTTTAAAGCCATTTTAAGAAGAAACCCACCTACCTTTCAAGATGTGCTTGGCTGAGTGTTATAAACAAGCAACCAGTTTGCCCATGGGATATTTGCTCTTCCTCTAAGATATGCTTCTGAGCAGGTGGGACCAGCTGATGCAGAGAAGGGAGTGACTGTGTCTGGAGGAAAGGACAAGGAAATTCTGCAGCCATTTCTGTTGAGTGGAGAGGTTGAGGTGGGTACACTGAGCAGCACCACACCTAAACCAAACCAGAACTACATAAATTCAGTGGAGAAGAAAGAAAAAGAGAAGAAAGAGGATAAACAGAAAGAGAGAAAGAGAAAAAAAGAGAGAGAAAGAAAGAGAAGAAAGAAAAAGAGAAGAAAGAGGATAAACAGAAAGAGAGAAAGAGAAAAAAAGAGAGAGAAAGAAAGACACAAAGAAAGGAAAAGAAAAAAAGAAAAGAAAGAAAGGGAAAGAAAGGAAAGGGAAAGGGAAAGGGAAAGGGAAAGGGAAAGGGAAAGGGAAAGGGAAAGGGAAAGGGAAAGGAAAAGGAGGAGAGCAAGCAATTCTGCTGGGACAATGTAATTTATTTTACAATTGACCCTCTTTACTGTCCAACTGATTTCATGTTTTTTATTCCTTTCTTTGGACATTGAGGCCTTGGGTGATATGGTTTAGAGCAAGGTGTCCCTGCCCGTGGCAGGGGGGTTGGAACTTGATGATCTTAAGGTCCTTTCCAACCCTAACTATTCTATGATTCTATGATTTAATCAGTTTCCCTCAGTGTTTAACTGCGTGCTGAGTTGTACTGGTTTTATCTGAGTGCGAAACAATAAATTTAAATCACTGCAAGCTGGATACTTTCACTGTACTTTGTACCATTTTTACTTCTGTTTACTCTCAAATAATTAGCACCAGTTATCAGGCTGGAGCAAAGCACATTGTTCTTCAGCTGCAGTAAGTGTCCACTGGTTTAACTCAATCATTACAAGTTTGTCTTTATGCAATGTAAGAGCAGCCAGACAGGACCAGACCAAAATCCACCAGGCCCTGTTCCCTGCCTGGTGATCAAAGTGATCCAAAGCAGCTGCCTTGGGATGGGTATGGTGAGAGGACAAGCATGTCACACCTTTCCCCTCATATT
This sequence comes from Neopsephotus bourkii, assembly GCF_033783945.1. Lineage (NCBI taxonomy): Eukaryota > Metazoa > Chordata > Aves > Psittaciformes > Psittacidae > Neopsephotus > Neopsephotus bourkii. Next base: position 2,829,111 of record NW_026901733.1, on the reverse strand, counting down.
TATGACTCAGGGACTTCCTCTCTTTGTGCTTTTGAACACTCTCTTTCGACAGGAATTTTAACTTGTTTCCCCTAATTTTTTCCAATGGACCGCTCATCTCCACACTTACCCAGTCAATCGGGCATCTGGTTAAGTGGTATTGTTCACCCTGCCCTAGAGAATGTGGGTTGAAAGTTTCCTTAAAGAAAACAATCTCTCTTTCTCCCACATCTCTAATGTGCTGGGTTTGGAGGGAGGGAAGACCCTCTCTTTTCAGCTGCTAGCATTAACGGCCCCACATTCTCCTCAGGATGATGTAATTTAAAGAATAAAATGTGCTTTTTTTCTGTTTCTCCAACCTTCTTCTAAATCAAATATTTAGTATCTGTAGAGCAGATTAAACCCTCCTTTGATTAATAAATGCTGTTTAATTTTGCCCTGACTTATAACTTGTTCCTTACAAGCAGGGCTATGAAGCTTCCACATATGTGGCCTTTGTACACAGCTTCATGTGGATGAAGCTTTCCTCTGGTGACCAGCCTGAGCCCTTCCCAGGGCTCTGTTTCGGTTGTCTCTGATTCCCAGAAGTGGCATTTGCTGCTTTTACCATCAGGTTTGGCAATCTGATCTCACATGATTAAAAGCTGTAAGTAGCAATTCCTGTGAGGGAAGGCGGATTCTCCCAGCCCGCCCTGAGTAACCCAGGGCTTGTAGCTCTTTGCTTCTTGTATTTTCACTGCACAGCAAACAGGAGGCAACACTTTCCTTTCCCTGTCCTTGCTGAAGGAGCATAAAGGGCACTTTTGACCCTTTGTACCTTGTACTTTGAAGGGGTTTGGGGCTGGGGCAGATGCCCTGATGTTGGCTGGAGGTAAAGCAGCTCCACCAGAACAGCACTGTAAGGCACAAAAAATCCCTCTATAAAACCTGAGTCTTTTAGTCTCACTGGGACAGGAGGAGGGACCAGCAGGAGTCGGGAGGCCAAGGGCTGGATTGCCGGCAGCTGCCAGTTGCCATTGCACAGTGTGATAGATAACGTGAGCAGGAACTTCCCTCCCTGTTAACAAACAGGCAGCACTTTGCCTCTGTTGTGCCAAGAGGTATTCGTTTTACATTGCTGTGGCATAAACTTTCAAGATCTTAACATGTTATGTCAGAAAAATGAGCTTTATTTCATACTCCCAGCATCTGCTGGTAGTGAGGAGGAGGGAGGGAGAACAGAGGAGGAGGCTGCTATTAGCAGCAGCTCTGCTGGGGAAAAAAACTTGGGTCTTTCCCTCCCTGTAAGAACAACTGAGTGCAGAGCCTTTGTCTGGGGACTGTCATCTTCCCAGTGATACTGCAGGACCTGACAGGCCAGGCCTAATGAGGAAAATGGCTTGGAGGCCGTAGGCAAGGCTTGGGGCTTTGCACCTCCCTGGTGGTGCTGGGTCAAGACAGAGAATCTGGCCAGTGTGAAGCATCTGAGGGTGCTCCTCCCCTTCACTGATGGTCTTGCTTGGGCTGTACTCCTTGGGACAGCGGGGACCAACATTGCCCCAGATTCAGAGGGAGTAGCCCTGCCATGTTGCAGCCTTCCCATGCCTGCATCATAGGGCTGCCCAGAGAGTGCTGTGCCGCAGCTGCATTGCTCCTTGTTCTTTTTTAGTAGTATTTTTTCCACATAACACTGTGGGTCCCCTGCTCTCGCAACTCATGGGGAGAAAAGTGGGAGATTTCCATGAAAACTTATACAGCTCCAGCTGCTTGTCCAGCAACTGAATATGGATTTAAACCTGCAATGTGTGTGTGTGTATGTGTGTATATATATGTGTGTGTGTATATATATATAGTAGTGACATAACAGCTTACTCTCATCAGTTTTTATTGTATGTAATCCTCAGCAGGCAATCAAAACGTATTCATCCACCACAGGGACCAGAAAACAATATATTTGTACGCTTATATGGCACAGGCATTGACTCCAGGGGGGACCCAAGGTTACACCTCCCAGAAAAGCCTTCAGATTTGGCACAGGTTATGCATGAACACAGGCTTTGGTGCATGTTACCCTTCCTGGTGGTTTAAAATATGTTTTGCTCATGGTCTCAGGCTTTTAGATGAGAAACCATGTTCTGGGGTCTGCCAGTAGCCCATAAGTGATTACCAGGGTTTGCCCCTTGCTTTCATGCATCACAGCTTTGTTGGCCTCACACTGACACATTTGAACAAGGGCTTTTTGTGCAATGTCCTCAGATACCTTTTGTTTTTTGGAAAGAGGTTAGGCCTTTCAATGGTTTAAGGGCGTATTTTCCACCCTTTGGGTTGGTTTGGCATCATGGCTGTGCCAAGTTACTTCTGGTTGTTTCATGAAAGCTCTGCTGTGCAAGGTCTGTATGATGGGGTTTGTTAACTGCTGGACTTGGTAAAGCCAGGTCTCCGGACACCTGCTCTGAGGGCAGACACAACCTCAGTGCACTAAGGTTGATCCTGACTAGCTGTTCTCTGTGCCAGGTGGGCACCAAGACCCCAATGTGGACACCTTAACCCTTGAGCAAAGCTCATGCCCTGAGCCCATTTCCCTCTGCTGCTGATGACAGCTGCCCCGAACAAGCCTTTGTCCTCCCAGTGACCATGCGTCACTGCAGGACATCAAAGAAGGCATGGGTTCAGAGATCAGTACATTCATCGGGATGGTTTCCTATCACCAGCTTGTAACCTAGCCATAAAGCTGCGATCATGCCTTCAAACAACTCCTTGTTCATGGAATGTATTTCAAAGACTGGCAGATCTGGCTGGCAGAATGGGGTCCCATATATGAATTAAAGTCTTTACTTTTTTCTTCTATAAGTTTTCAAGAGTGCTAGTGACAGAAGAGGAAGGGAGGGAGGCAAATTAAAAACTTTTTATACATTAGGAAGGTAAATGAAGCAAGCGAATGCAAAGACAAAGAGATGAAAGTCATATTTTATGGTAAGCATCATGCAATTCTTCTTATTGGTGATGGGTGTGCAAAATAAGACACCAGAAGCCAATGAAAGAAACGGTTGTTAATACTGTCTAGAAATGATAGTTAGTACTGTGACTTTCTTTTTTCCCCCCACTGATTAAATAATTTATATCAGAATACTTTTGTAATTTGAGTCTGTCAGATGGGAGCTCTTTTATATATAAATATATTTTTTTCTTTCCTGCTTTCTAATTAGCAAGGTACAACACAGAACAGTAATGTATTACACAAGCGGAGAAGTGACACTGTTTGGAGAGCCTTGCTGTGTCCCGATTCCCAACACGAAACACTGCGATACCATTCTCAGGAAGCCCACACTTTTCTCCTTTCAGCAGCTAAAGAGTTAAAGAGATAGATCAAAGTGAAAAAAACCCAGGAAAATATTCCTTTCAGGCTCCAAAACACTGTTGCCACCATGGAGAAGAGTAGTAGAAAATTAATAAGGTGGTGGTGGAGCAGATGCATGACCTGCAGTATAGTACAGAGGGCAAGAGTTCAAATATAAATAAATATGTATGGCTGTGCTATGTCTTATTAGATAAGAGTGCTGTCTCGTAAGCAGTTTAGGTGCAGCGAAGTGGCATCTGTAGTACTTGCAAGACAAGGAGCTGTACCATAAACAAGCCTCCTGATTAAGCCTGGGATTTTCTAAGAGGCCAGTAAGAGCTGGGAGTGAGATTCACCATTTCATCTCTCTGGGGTGACGGTATCAGGATTGGCAAAGGAGAAGGGGTGAGACTCCTGCAGTTACTCTGGCACCATTTGGGAGGCAGGACTTCTGGGTTTGGCATCCCAAAAGGTTCCCTGTGAACAGAACTCCCATCTGTTTTGACTGAAAAGTTAAAAAGCTGTCCCTCGAGGTGTGTGCAGGTGGTATGTCTGCTCAGCCTCCATTTTCCCAGGTCAAAACCTCAGGAGACATCCTGTAACACAGCACAAGATTGTGGGACATGCATTTCGGAGCCACTGTTTGAGCATCCCAAAGCCAGCAAGCACTTGAGCCGGGTGACAAAGTGATGGAAACTGCTGCAGACCCCAGCCTTCCCCAGCATAACCAGGAGAAGCTGAGATCCGTTTGTGTCCAGAGATGTTTCAAATGCATCTAACAGAAATAGTTGCACAGTAAATTCTCGGTTAGTGGCTAATTGCAAATTTGTATCTTAAAGTATACGTATTTTAATACAATTGCATCTTCATGGTGAACTCATGGTTTTTTTCTGCCTGGTGGAATCACTTTGAAAAAGAATGCAAACATCATTTGAGACTGAAGTGAGCTGAGTACAAATAATCTTAAGAACAAAAAATTGACACAGACAAAACATAGATTATCATTCTTCATCAGTCACAAATAAACTTCAGCTCAACTTTTTCACTTGAGTTGACTTTCCCCTCTACTTTTCAGCCAAATATTTCCCAAATAGTTCCAATGACCCCAAACAAGCATTTTTCACAAGATTAATTTCTATGCTGCAGAAGTTCCTTTCTCCCAAGGCAGTCTCCTGGAAAGCCATGGGCAAGGCTTGTCAAGTAATTTGGAAACAAATGTAGACAAAAGATGGAATTGGCTCCACACAAGTTTCACACCTTCCCCACTGCACCTCCCTTCTCTAGTTTTGTAGAGGGGGAATAGTGACATGGATAAGCCACAGGAGTAAAGCTCGTGTGGTTTGTACATGTCATCAGAACCCCTGCAGAAAAGCGCAGCTTTATAATATGTACAATTTCGGTTTAGTTTATTATTTATAATACCTGGGTACCAACAAAAAAGCTCAGACACTAATGCAAAGTTTTTAATTTCTTAGTGCGTTGACATCACTTACTGTCTTTCTCAATGTATTTTTATTTGTTTGATCTTCTATAAATTTTTCTCTTTGTTGTTCAGATGGAATAGCAAATCTAGTTCATTCCAAAGACATTCTGCTGCTATAAAGTAACGGAAACACCTTTAAAAATTTAGAGTTTTAAGTGTGATATCATGTCCCATAAGAATATTTGTATCATTACAGGACACAGTATCACATTGTTCTGTGGAAATCTGAAATTCCACTAATTTATAAGCATATATATCTATCTCAGCCATCTGTATTATTTTAATGCAGATAATTTATTGGAGTCAAGATACTAAACATTCTATTCTTGCTCTGGTTCAGTGTGTGATTTTGGCTATGCCAACCTATGCAAACCTTTTTTCCTTTCTAACACCTTCATATTAAGGCACCTCAGTTAAAACTTCTAGCGAAGGGTTCTGGTCATGGGTTAAGATTTTTAAGCTTGCGGCACTTGCTGACTACATGTCCTACTTTCACCTGATCTTACCTATGGCTGGGCCCAGTGGTATTGTGAAGTGAAGTTGGTGGTCATCTCTTTCCATAGACTTGCGATCAGATGGGGGTTTTAGCTGTCCAGGGGAAGAACAGGGCCAGTAGTGGCTGATGGTAGGTGGATGGTTAAGATTTGGCATTTTGGGTGCTGTGATTTGTCAAGGCAAATGAGCAGCAGGTACCAGCTGATACTGAGAAGGAGAAAGGGCTTGGCCAGAGTGTGGCTAGTGAGCATCAGGAAAGAGGGAGGACCAGTGTAGGAGGCAAGGGCTGCTTGGAGGACCAGAGCTGTCCATCCAGCATATGGCCACAGGAGACTTCTTCATAGTGAGATGTACTCTTTGACTTGGATTCCACCTGGGGGCAGGGACATGTGCTCAGGGTTGTTGTCCTCCTTCGCTGTGTATGCCTGGCACCCACTCCACCTCCTTCTCAGCAGGGGCTGTTGCCCTCCTGGCCACATAGCCCTGCAGCATCCTTCTTAAACTATTACATGTTCTAAAAGGAAAAGGACAGCTATGTGAATCTTAATGCAACCCTTGCAATTGCAAGTCTGAGTGGGACTGTCAACTGACCATATGAAAGTTAATGAAAATTAGGAAATGTCCAAAGATGCTAAAAAATGACATGGTTGTACCCTTCGTTCCTCTTTCTCCTGTCATACACACACAGACACACAGACACAAAGCTAAAACAAATCAGTGCAGAATCAGTGGCCAGCAGAATGATAGACAACAAAAGATCCCAGAAAACTCTAAAAGGAGCAAGAAAACCCCTGAACAGTTGTGGGACTGCTGCTAGAGACAGCTCACAGCATTGCGAGGATTAAAAGAGAAAGATCAGAAGTGTTGACTAGACACTTTTGTTCTGTATTTGCAATGAAGCTGGAGAGTGTATCTATCCCGACTGACATTTCTGCAGGAGCAGAACGTTTATCTCTGCAACAAAGGAAGATCTGAGGCAGCACCTGCTAAAATCAAGCTTTTCCAAAAACAGCTCTATTAATTTGCACCCAGGAGTTTTAAAGGAAGTGGCTAAGGAACTCTCTGAAACACCCTCATTAATAATTCACAGATGTCAGGAGAATTAGTTAATTCTTGAGTCTGAAGGTCAGCAAACACTGCTCTAAAGGGAAAAAAACCTCCTAAAAAGCTGGGGGGGGGGTATTGTGCGGAACTAATATAGAGAAGTAGAGACCAGCAAGACTGACAGTTCCAGATACAGCTTAGAAAGAGATTTTTAGGGCAACTATAATGAAAGACTTAGAGTCTAATTTATACATATATATTCTATAAAACAAAGGCTAACCATAAAAAGTGCATATTAGTAGTTCAGGTACTTTACCGAGGCTTAGGATGAGAGTTTTCATGATCTCACATTATCAAGGTTACTGTAAAGGAGGCCACAGGACAATTTGGTGCATGTGTGTTGCTCACAGTGGGAGGCTTGTCTGGGGATGCTTCTGCCCCAGCTGTCCTTCTGTCCCTGGAGAGGATGGAGTGGCCCTGCCGTATGGGGCCACACTTCATGGGTCACCCATGGGAATGCCCTGGGAAGCCCTCTCCAGGCCTTGCCCAGGTGTTTGCAGTGAGCCTGATGGCAGATTTGGGGTCAGGAAGATGTTTGTCTTTGAATCAGGGGGGAGAAAACCTTGACCTACTTCCCAAGTGCTTCCACAACCCGAATGGCTGCTGCCAGGTATCCCCAGCCAACTCAGGCCGAGGTATAATATCCCTATTTTTGTTTTAGAGGATCCACTTTCTTGCAAATATAAACGGCATTTTTATTATTATTTCCAGTTGTTACATGATTCTTATTATAGTTCAGCACTGACGTCAGCAATAAACAATAATAGGATTGTGAACTATTGCTCTTTCTAATAAAATTATGTTTCTTCTCTGCATTATAAATCTAATAGCTATTACATCAGTACCCATAAATATATATCATTGCTTTACCTTTTTAATATATACAGGGCACTGCATGCCCCAACAGAAAATAATCAGATTTTTTTTATAAGTTAGCCACAGCCATTATTAGATCATGAATGCCTAATAAGTAGAAGATATAATTAATGGGCAGTTTTCGTATCGTTTTCTCTTTTTGAAGGGGGAGAAAGAGGTGGCTTTTACCTGTTTTTCTTTCCCTTCTAAAGCTTCAGCCTCTATTCTGTCATCAGTGTTTCCCCACACTTTTCCACATAATTTCTTTCCCTTTCATTTTTTTTTTTTTTTTGCGGGTGAAATGCCAGTAAAACAGCTCTGCACAAAGGCAGTGCAATTTCTCCAGAGCAGTGTCGTCGAAAGCCCTCTCATCTCCAAGAAACAGCCCTTTCCTCCATCACTTTGTGCCAATCCATACCCTCTCTGTCTTCATGGCTGAGCATCTCTACTGCATGTCCTGTCCGTCATGGACCCTTTTCCCTCTTCCCCTGTTTTTTGGTTTGGCCCTCCCAGGTGGCCAGACCTTGTGGTGCTTTTCCTGGTTTTGGCTGTAACACTTATTTTTTTTCTTCTTCCTATTAGCTGGTGCAGTGCTGTGATTTGGCTTTAGTCTGAGAGCAGTGCTGATAACACACCAATGTGTTAGTTGTCGTTCAGGAGTGCTTACTCTGATCAAGGCCTTTTCAGTGTCTCGTGCTCTGCCAGTGAGGAGGGGAACAAGAAGCCGGGAAAGAAGAGACAGGACACCTGACCCAAACTAGCCAAAGGGTTATTCCATATCACAGCCCATCATGCCCAGTATATAAAATGGGGGGAGTGAACTGGAAAGGACAGAAAACTTTTCAGGTCAGGCTGGGTACCAGTCAGTGGGTGGTGAGCAATTGTATTATGCATCACTTGTGTTTACTGTTTTCTTTTCCCCTTTAAGTTTTATGTTCTCTCCCCTTGTTATTTCCTTTATAATTGTTGTTATTGGTGGTAGAAGTTTACATTATACTTTAGTTATTGGACTGTTCTTATCTCAACCTGTGGGATTTGCATTCATTTGATTCTCCTCCTCATCACACTTAGAGATGGGAGGGTAGAGGGATAAAAAGTGGGGTGGGGGGTGAGCAAGCAGCTGTGTGGCTCTAAGTTACCAGCTGAGCTTAAATCACAGCAGTGCTCACCCTTTGTCTCTGGGCCATGGGTGCCTGAAGGTTTAATGCTGGGGCTCACGTTCCAAGCAAGGCAGCAGTGATGGCACCACCACCCCAGCCCCTTTCTAATGCCCCCCATCCTGGTGTCCCCCCAGGAGCCAATGGAGCCTTTCTGGAGAGGATGTGCCTGGTGGCACGCTGGGGCAGTGAGTGACATGAACACGGCTGTGATCTATGGAAACGTGTGTGAGATCTGTATAAATAAGGCAGATCCCCCCCTCCGCCCCCCTCTTCCTCCTTCTCCTGCTCCTCCTCCTCCTCCTCCTTTCCTCTCTCTCAGCACTGATTAATGTGTTGAATGAAACCTTTAAATGTTTGATTTCAAAGCAGAGGGATTTCCCCCCCCTCTTCCCTCCTATCTGTAAAGAAGAGGAAAAAAAAACCCTCCACGATCATGTGGGAAATGTTGATTTTAATGGAAAAATTGCATTGTGCCGACTTTCATAGAGTAGAAAATCCACAGAGTGAGACTTCAGGCTTGGCACCTGCTCCAGAACCTTCCTGATGAAGCAAAGGTTGTCTTCATTAAGAGCATTAATATTCATGCAGCATGGTAATTTTGACACAGAAAAGGTCTCTGTAACCTTTTCTTGTGTGAGAATTTTTTACTTCTCAAGGAAATTACAGTCCAGCAATGACTTAATTAATGCTGGGTTTCTTCAGCGGATTTTGAAGAGCTGTCAGTTTGGGCTTGCAGTAGCTGTCAAGCAGGGAGAGGACTCTGGCTAGGGAGATTGAAGGGAGGGAGGGAAGACACCCAAGCCCCCAGCATAGATCCTTGCTGCTGTGGTGGAGTAATGGGGAGGACAGGGGGACACACAGCTCCCATGTTAATTTAGCAAGCCTCTTTCCCCAGTGCTGGGTCATTTATTATTGATACCGAGGTCACAGCTTGAATTAGTCCTTCATTTCTCACTTGGCTTATTTGTTATTTTCATTGTTATTCTTACACTTGTATAATTTTCATTTTGTTCTCCTCTTCCTCTAGCAACGCGCTTGGAAGTTCTCAGGAGGAGCCCGCTTTGAATGGTGCAAAACCTCTGTTGCAAGTGCTGGGAAGAAACGTTGAAGCATCCTTCTGCTTTCAACAAAATATTTATGTATGTGCATATACATACGCAATCAGATAAAAATACTCCAGAGAAGTGAGATGTGCTGCCAGAAAGGAGCAGCAGCAAGCGGGGCTTTTTTTAATACCAAAGTTTACATTCTTCTCCAGTGATGTCAGTCATGTTTGCAGACAGGGCATTTCGGCATGTGGTGCAGGACCTGGCAGCAAGAAAAGGAGCTTCTGATTTCTCCCTCCTTTCCCTCGTTTGATTTTTTGGGGTAGCTTTTGGAGGAGATTCTTTGAGGATCTCTCATTTTCTGATGTTGTTTGCTTTCTATTTCTCCAGATGACTCTGAAGTGTCCCAGCTGCTTTCCTGGACCCAGAACTGCTCTCTGGGCGATGCTTTTCTGCCTCAGCCTCCTCTGTTTGTCCTACACCCCCAGGAAAGCTGCACCTCAACTACCTCTTTCCCACTGGAGACCAAGAAGGAGACTTAATCAGCAAGACTTAGAAGGCAAATTCAACCAGCTAACACTCAAGCTGCAAGTGCCCCAACCCCCAAGTGGCTTTGAGAAGAAACTGAAGTTTTATCCTTCTATCAAATATATTCAAAATAATTGGGTTTTCTTTGGTAGCAGTATTTAAGGCTTGTTTCTTCCTCCTGGAATTTAGTGGTCCCAAAGCAAGACTCTTACAGTCTTCAAAATCTGGGTGTCCAGTGCCAGGAATTATGAGAGACATTTGATTATTCTCTAGTCTAAATGAGGCAGCAGTGTTATGCCAGCACCTTGTTTAAAGGTGATGCAGAAGGCTAAAATGAACATTTAAATTACGTCCTTGAGGTATGAGCATTCTGAATATTTTAAGAAGGGAGACTTCATATGACATTCATTTCAGCGAGCTGTAGCCCTTTATTCTTTACTGCTTGTATCGTCAGAAGCTAAATTCCAGCAATGCTGCTGATCCAAATTTCTGTTTCACATGTTGGAACCTTGAAATCCAAAGGCAAGCTGCTATGTAAGTGAAACCCAGGCTAACGGCACAAAGATGCACTGAATGACAAATGGAACAAAACTGAAGGGTGTTCAGCTGAAAAATATACATTATAGTATGTGTGCATGTGTATAAATATACAAATAGTTTAAAACTTATAACATTCTGCGCATCCTCCTTCATCCATTTTACCTTTTGTTTAGCCATTGCCCATTTCCTGTGGGCATTTTAGCATGCAGGACTCACTGGGTTTCAAACCAAGGGAGAAGGATACCTGAAAAAAAACCACCAAAAGAAGGTGATCAAGAAAAAGGAGTCCTCACATGCTCTGAGGTCACTTAGACACACAAAATCTCTAAAGAGGTCTGCACAGCCACTGGAATATTTCTAGAGGACCACAAAACTGAAGAAGACCAAGAGTCACCACATCAGATTCTTCATCAAAACCCCCTTAACACACACACACTGTGGAGTTCACCTCAGACATCCATTTCAAGACACCTTTCCAGAAATATTTATTTAAGGCTGCATTGCTAAAAAGAGAGATCCTAGTGAAATATAACTGATTTGGGTGACAGATAGAGAGTTTGTTAGAAGTTGGGTAAAGTCGTAAGTGGTTAATAGAGTCAACAGAGTGGCAATTGGGGTCTTAGAAGGCTTTGGCCCCTTTCTAGATTTACTTTGTTATGCATCATGTCACTCCTGCCTGCCTGCGTGGTGCTTTCTGGAAAGCACGGAGGGTCAGAGATGCTGTTGCTATACCTGCCCAACCCTCCTGCTGCCTTACCTGCAGTTTTGGGGCTTGCACTCACTTTTTTTCTCTGTTGCTTACCATTTAATATAGTGCTAACACACATTGTTTTGGCAGCTAGTAACCAGCATTTTTACTGTGGATGATCTCATGGCTCTGGAGTCCAAATGAAGAGATGGCTGCAGCCAAGAGGACTAGGATCAACAATTGAAAATGTCTAAGATGAAAATCATATCTAGTCTCATTAAGACGGGCTGAGCCTGCTCCTAATTTCCGATACCTCACTGGAAGCCAAGCACCTCCAGAAGGACTGTTTTTGCCAAAGTGCAGCAATTTCATGTGGTTATCTTGCAGAATGCTCTTTCAATAAGAAACTGTTTGATCCAGTATGACATCCAGTCCCACTTCAGAAACCTCTCTGACTTGCTTTTCCTATACCAGAGAAAAGAGATGAGAACCTTTTCCTGATCATAATGTGGTTTCTTTCCAGGTACCAAAGCTATTCCAGAGTAAAATGAGTTTTTATTTATGCACACAGGCTAGAAGGATTGTCTCAAAAGGAGTTTTCTAGTCTAGGGGACAAATAATAGGAGTTATATTCCTTATCATCACAACAAATGAAATTAATACCTAATATTTCTTCTGACTAACAAAGTAATTAGCAGTGCCATAGTCAAGGGAACATGCAGGTAAATGGAGCAATAATTGGGATGATATAACATTTGCCCACTTCTCAGATGAGGGATAAGGAGCAGGCCAGCAAGTGAACCCGCATTTTATTTACTGCTGCACCACTGGTAATTAGACAGCTTGCCATAATGGATTAGCAGCAACCAGTGGCACCCGTTATCCCTGGCAGTGCATGCTGCAGAAGGGGCTGTTAAAGGCCAAGAAATACAAGTGTGTAAAAGATAAGAATAGCAAGTGCCCTCCCCATGTCAGGCTGACTGGGAGTCGAAAGCAAGCAAGAAAGTCAATCTCTAAATATGCCAGTTAATTTTAATGACATTGAGGTTTTACTGACAAGTCTGAAGTATTTTAAGTAACGTCAGAATTATCTTACTTGAGAGAAAACTGACTTTTTATGATCTTTTTTTCATGTATAAGCTGCATTACTGTTTTATGAGGGAAGCCTGTCAATTTGCCTGCTTTGAACAGAACACCTCTGCAGAGATGTACCCATTGCACTATATACCCTGCTCCGTCACCAGTGGAAGAAGGTATTTTGGGAAGGCTATGCCCACAGTGATGTACTGCCTGTGTAACCTCACTGCCAGCCTGGAGCCATGCTGATCAGCAGCAGCTCTGCACCCCTGGGGCAATCCCTCTGGCAAGGCAAGGTGACCTTTCAATGTAGACCTGCTCCATTGGCACCCTCATTTCCCACGTGTGAAGCTGGCCTTGCACAGGGATAATCAGGGAGCCCCCTCTCCCTCCAAGGCAACGTGAGCATCACCACAGCAAAAATGGAGCTCTGAAACATCTCAGGGAAATGAGAGAAGGTCTTGGCTTGTTCACTTGATTGACTGATTGATGATCTTCCAGCAGGGTATAAATCTCCTTGCATCTCTGTGTCTTTCTCTGGACTGAACACCAAGGAAACACCAACTTCTCCTCCTTGAAATGTGAAGGGAGCTTTGATCTTCCCAGCTCATATGTCTACCCATTCTCTCCAGGGATAAAGAGGGACCATAGGATTTAATAGTCCTCCATGACTGTGCTACAGGCATTTTAAAAAACATTTCATTGACATTAACACCGGTTTTATTTCTAAGCAACCATCAATTAGTTCACAAACACTCACACACACAATAGCACAAAGCTGCACATCCCAGCCCTGAGTCAGAAAGATCTAGTTCAGCAAGACCTAAAACCCAAACTGCTCCTCAGAGCTGGGGCATTCTCTTTTGGGGTTTTGCTGCCACTGGGCTCTTCCCAGGACAAACGGCATCATCTTCTTGTCTTCCCCAGACACTTTGTAAAAGCACATCTTGCTCTTGTTACTTCTCTGGCCCTGTTTCAGTGCCCTTGGCCATATTTCTACCTGCTTCTCCAGCTCTGCAGCACAGCTGAGTGTGGAGAGAGCTGTGACTGCTCCTTTCCACACTTTGTTTCCTGTGTTATGAAGGAACTTTCCCTGTGCAGTGCTTAGCCACTGCTGGCCCCTGGTCACCCATATTGGGCCATGGCCTGAGTAGTGATTTAACCTTTTGGCAATCACCGTAGGATTTCATCCAGTGGTTTTAACAGCAATCCTGTCCTCCATTAAGAAGCTATTGCCTTTTAAGAGCAATCTCTATAAAACCCTTCTGGGTTCACCCTTACTAAGTTCAGTGTTTTTTTCCATTGAGCAAAGCCTACCTCTGGTCTCAGGTGGAGGCTCTTGCCTTCTGTTTCTCCCCTTCTCTATCCTCTGCTGTAGGGCAGCAATGAGAGCCCAGTTTGCAGAGGCACCCAGCAGGGCCCCATCTCCTAGCAGGGAAAAACCCCTTCCCCCCACCGGTGGGCCTCCCTCCCACCCCTATTCCCCACTGCCAATCGCTGTATCCTCCTTAATGGTATTACAGCCATGAAATATGATTTTCTTCCAGTTGGGAATAGGAATTTTGCCATGTTTTGCTGAGCAGCACATTTAATATAAATAATTCCTACTGCTCACAGGCTCCCACTTTTATGTAAAGGTTTATGCTGAGCCCACAGCAAAGAATTTTAGGGAAAGGCTATTCATTAAGACCCTGCCTTACTTGTCTGTCACTTCCAGAGATCCCCTACAGGCAGAAGGGGTCATGTAATGTCTTATTTATATCAAGCCTTCCAGTAATTATTTTTCTCCACAACATTTTAGCACACACCTGGTTTTTTTTCCTCATTTCTCTATTTGTGGTGCTTTTTGATTTTTTTTCCCCCCACCCCAAGTTGCTTGTTCTGATGCTAGCAGGAGACATCCAACCTTTTAAAGAAATCATTCATTTTTTTAAAGGTTGAACATGTCATGGTAAGTTGGTGCACCTAATATTAAATCCCAGCTGTTTCTTTCAAAGTTCTTGAGCATTGGATAACTTGCAGAGGCACTCATGAGCTCTGTGACCCTGGCACAGAGGGAGGACGTGGCACGCAAAACCACTGATGGAAACCACTGAGAAGCACACACATGTCCAGAATAAGGACCGAATCCTCTTGTGTACCTCAGCCTACAGTCGAAAGATAGCATACAGGATGCAGAAATAAGCTATTACTGTTTCGCTGCTTCCCATTTGCTCCACAGGAGCTGCTCATAGGAGTCCTTGTCACGAATAAACCATCACAACATGGATCTTCACTGATACCCTTGGCACAGGCACCAGCTGCTGTCCCATCACCTAGGAAGCACTACTATGAGCAGTTAATCAGAGCATCCTAACCAAGTGAAGATAGACTCAAGTATCAGGCAATGCGCTTTTTCCATCCTCAATGCAACATCTGTCACTTGAGTTTGTGTGAACTCCACAGCTGTAAGTGCCAATTCCTGTGCCTGGTGCTTCCCAATTTGCCTTGTAAGCAGAGCAAGAGTGGAAACAGAGGAAGAAAACATTACAGAAAGAGATGAAGGAGTTAAAAAAAGGCAGCAAGGTGACCCACTTTGCACAGGACTGGTCTCTGTGAGTACCCAGGAGCCATTGGAAACAGTCAAAATGTACCTCCTGCACGCCTGGCACTGCTCTCGGTGGAGCTGCAGAAGAATGTGTTTTCCTGTCTCTGAGCTTCCAGCCCAGCCAGACCCCAGCAGAGCAGTTTAACAACCCGGCATGGTTGGCACGAGCAGTCAGTGCTGGCCCTGAAGTGCCACCTCATGGTTTTGAAATGCCACATCCTGAGAGGTCTCTGCTCTGAGCTCAGGGAAAGAACTGAGTACCTCTGTGAGCAAGGAAGGTCCATGTTAGTGGTTTACAGCTGGCCACCAGAGCACAACAGATCAGGACTAACTCAAAGTGCTTTTTTATGAAGCTGCAATATAAAGATTGTAGCAGGCCGGCTTTAGGACTTGGATGGGTGCACAGGTTCAAAAAAGACAAATGGAGAGTCAGGGCAGCAGTGGGTGATGGAGGAAGGTTTAAAGCTCAGCCTACGGAGCCTAAGGAGCAGATGGAATTGAGAAGTGGAATGAGGAGGGCTCTGAAAATACTCAAGAAGAGACAGCTCACAGGATAAGGCATCCTGACAGATATGAAGAGTAATGGGGAAACAGCCTTACAGCAAAAGCCAGGGGTGCAAGGGCAGGGAGGAAACTTCATCGCATGTTTACACAGAAGAACTGATATGTTACAGACCATGTGCAGACATGATTTTAAGAAGTAGCCTGTGATTCTGGGTGCCACATGGAAGAGCTGACAGCCTGAGACACCTTCAAGTGATTTGACTGTTTCAGTTTTGGAAAATGAGACACTCGTAAGGCCTCTCACGTTTAACGTGCATAGTCCCCTCTGAACTGCTACAACCAGAGGCACTCTAATGCTGTTTTCCTGAAGACCTTGGTCCCCATTTATGAAGTAAGTGGCCTGAGAGCAAGCTGTGGCTGCAGCTTGTAGTGGTCTGTATCTTCACACAACACCCAGCCAGGCTCCACATGGACCCATGGATGCTGCTGTAGCCTTACTCTCATCCAGGCAACTCTCCTGAGGTGCCAGAGGCAGTGAAAGCCAGGCTTTAGCAATGCCCTGTTGCTGTCACAGAGCTATTCCTCGCTCATTCACTTTGAACCTTCCCTTCACAGCCCTGTTAAGAGCACCCTGATTTTTCCATAAACTTCTATCAGCATAGTCCATGCAGCAGCAAATGTGCAACTAAACCTGCCTGAACCACATCCCAGTGCAGAGACCTCCCCATCTTTCTGCAGCTAGTAAGCGTGCACACACGTGTGCTTTCTGTGCTTCACATGGGGGTCAGCGGCCACAGCTCTGCAGGCTTCCATCACAACGAGCCTCCAAAGACTGACCCCACAGAAGCTGTGCCACCCCACGGCTAATCTGACCAGGCCTGCAAAGGCTGACAAGCTGTACTTTGTTAACATTTAACCTTGCTTAAGCCTTGAGCTTGGGCTACTTTCAGCTGCCCCAGGATGATTGATAAAAGACCCCTCGTGGCATCACTAATTTGGGGGGCAGTGCAAGCTGCATGGGTTCCCATACTCACATATGGAAGAGCTTCGGAGTGTCAGATCCAATACTCAATCTCTGTATCAGCAAAGGTGTAATGAAATTCACGTTATTGCTCCTTGAATAGCTTAGATTTAGGATTGCGTAGAAGAGGGCTCAAGTCTCGGGGCCGCTATTTGGGTAAAAACTTGGGGAAGTAATTTTCCCGCTTGTGCTATTAAGCATGTGGTTTTCTTTATTTTGAGATCTCACTTTGCCTGGTATACATACACCCATATATCTCACAGCGCTTGTATGGAAACCATACACAATAACAAAATAGCCTTATGTACTGTTAAGGCTGGCTTTAAAATTTACAGGGTATAACCCTCTTTCTTTCTGTTTTTTGTTTTACTTTTTTGTTGAAAAGAAAAATTTTAAAACAGTTCCATATAGTTAATGTGGTGTTTGGCCTTCCATTAAAAAGATACTATTAAACCAGTCACAAAAACACTAGCAAGTGAGCAAATGTTTAAACCACAAATCTCCCTAAACTCCTAAGGGAAGGAAGGGGGTGGGGGGCTCTACCAGTTCCAAAATGGCAAGATCATATATCAGAGGTGAATAATAATGTGCAAAAAATATGTTTCAAGGAATAACACAAACTAGGAGGGGTGGGAGAGAAAGGACTTTAAGAGATGAAAAAGCTTAAATCCAGGAAAGATGGAGATTCTAGAAGTGTAGGGGTGACCGGTTTGCTAAAGGAGTGGGGGGAGAGATGTAGAGGGGGTGAGGGAGAGAAAGAAAAGAAAGAAAAGCAAAGCAAGAGAGAGACAGAAAGACAGACAGAAAGAAAGCAAGAAAGCAAGCAAGAAAGGAAGAAAGAGAAAGAAATGTGAAAGAGAAAGACAGAAAAGTGAAAAGGAAAAAAAGAAAAAAGATAATAAAAAATACAAATACAAATAAAATAAAAAGGAGATTAAGAAAAGAAAGAAGGGGACTGAATGGGAGCCAAGTATCAGGGTGAAAACCGCCCTGGTTGTAGCAATGCAAATGAGGCCTCTCTGAACCAGCATGCACGAAGCACGAGTGTATATTCCATACACGAGACAGTTAAAAATTTGAACATAAGGTAGCATTTCCTTTATCATATCCCATAAAAATAGCAATTTGCTAAAGCCCTTGTAGCACAGTATGGAAGGTGGTGTATTTTACTGATAATGTAGAGATGACAGATAGTCCTATACTAGGAGGTTTCAATGGTGTCTTGCTGTATAGCATAATAAATTGTGAGGAGCAGAGACAGAGGACAGTGCAGGCACTGCTCCACCTCCAGTAGCCAAATAATTCAGCTCCGGCTCAGTAATTATGCTGTGTGAAAATATGGGATTAATTAGACTGGTACACTAACACACTGTAGTCTCATTAAAGGCTGAACAGCATTTTCATAGATACTGCCACTTGAACAGGGCTGCTGCTAATGTGAAAAGACAAAGTCTCCTCTTTTCACACTCCTTGCATATTATCTTACTTAAGGCCACTTAAGCAAACTTCCAAAGGCAGCCTGGCAGAAAGCCCTTTGTGGGATTTATTTTGTTATTTTACCTGTGTGCCAGGGAAGCAGGGTAAAAAAAAACAACAAGGGGAAATGCTAACATTAGCAATAACTGCAAATTCTCCCTTTGCACCAAACAGACTTGCTCCTTTCCTTCCTTCCTTCCTTCCTTCTTAATTTTTCCCTCTCACTCTTTTGGGGAGGGAAGCGTGGGGGATGGGGCGTGTGATAAAGGGGAGGGATGTCTCAGAGAGAATGAAAGTTGTCCCCGTTGCAAACCTCAACTGTTTGACTTCAATTTAAGGGATCAGCCTTTCCAAAGGATTTGCTCAGCCTGATGAGGGGTATAGGAGCCCCACACCAATGTCATAGCCCGATGGATGAGTGCTGGAGCAAATAAGTCCTGCATGTTTTGTACCGAGAGGTGATTAGTGAGCCAAAAGACACAATTTATGCTAAATAGTTATTGTTTCACAATCTTTTATCTGCAGAGAAAAACCTCATCATGGTTACTCCAAGCCACCAAAAAGGTCTCAGTCACCCATCAAGTACAAACGTTGCTACACTCACAATTAAATCTCTGTGGCTTCTTACAAACCACATGGGAAAAAAATAAATTATGTAGGACGATGGCTTTGCAGACAATAAAACCACCTCCCTCAGAATCCAGCACCTGGGAGAAAACTGGCTTTGGAAGGGAAGTAAGGCTGTAACACAGGCTCCTTTAAACAAGCAGATCGCCTCCATCAGCTCCCCTTGCTGCCGACACCTCATAGGGCAACACAGCCAGTCAATGGGTCTCTGGCATCCCCTGGGCTCTCTGCTCAACTCTGTGTCACTCTGTGGCTTTGACTCTGCACAGGGATGCTCGCTGAAGCTGGTGGGAGGTGGGAATTGGGGTTGGCATCATCCAGAGGATCCTGACAGGGAACAGGTTTGGTCCTTGTGTTCTTTAATTCTGGGTAAATGGGGGGGATACAGTCTGCTGCGTGTGGAACAGACTGCCACAGGGGTGTTAATATATAAAGCTTGTCCTTTAAAATTAACAGGCCTCTGTAAAGACCTGCTTCACCCTGCTCTCAAGAGAGCTATTAGAACAGAGAGAGACTTTGCCACATACATAGGAAGGAAGAGGTTGGGGGGAGAGGCAGGAGAGGAGCCAGCACATCCCGATGACAGAAAATAATAGAGGTATCTGTGCAGAAATACTGTGGGCTTGGAGATGCCTTTGAAATAGGCAACTGTAATATTCAAGTCAGAGAAATAGCTGATGTTGAATAGACTGAAACCTGCTTTGTGACTTAACAAAAGTGGGCAATAGAGAAGGATTGACATGAAACAAGTCGGTTTGCAGCAGGCTCTAAGGTTAGCATCATTAGCAAAGGGGAAAAATGATTAGCAGTAAAAAGTGAGACATTAAAAAGAGATTTAAAAGGAGAGCTAGAGGGAGTGAGGGGATGGGGGTGCTTTATTTGTACCTGAGGAAAATAAAAGAGATTCCTTCCAGACACATTTGAATACTCTCTGCTGCCTTCACACACAGGAGTTTCATGAATATTTACTTTTTGTATGGTTTGGGGAGGGATAAATTCTTTGGCACTGGTATTAAAATCTGAAAGCAGTTTCTCCTGTCCATTTGCAAATTGTTCATATGAAATCAAAGGCCAAGAGTATCCCAAATAATGCCCCTCCTGCAGGTAAGTGTTTTTTCATTCGTCTGTTGAAATGTAGGTGATCGACCTTCAGGGTTGTTGGACCGTGTTGGCCTGAGGTCAGTTTGTCAGATCCAGCTTTAGCTTGGATAGTGTGGAAACACTCAGTAGGGCTTTAGCTCTCAAGTGATAATGCCACTTTTAATAAATACTATTTAGGCTCTTAAATCTTGTAAGCTTTTTTGAAATTGTTCCCTCCTGACTCACTGCACAGAGTACTTTAGGGCCTTCATCCTGAGGTGGGGACGGCATCAAGGTCTTTACACTCAGTCGGTGTTAGTAGTGTTATCCTGAAGACATGAGAGGAGAAATTTAGTTTCTGGTGTCAGGAGGATTTTGAAATACATCTTCCATAACGTGAGGGTACTCACATTGCACCACCTTCACCAAGGCTGGTATAAAGGAGCAGAGAGGCTATGGAGGGGCTTGTGTCACACAGCCACCTGTGTGCTGCTGCTCTGTGCATGTGCTCATGCACTGTCACTGAGACAGTGGCATGTCTCAGTGGCATGTCAGGAGTCCTAACTCACCACACCAGCACGAGCCTTTGGAGACTACAGGTAAAATACCAATGGAAGGAAATATGGAAATACAATTCTGACACACCAGTGAAAAAAAATGAGTGCTGATTATGAGAGCTGTCAGCTTCATCCTTCTCTCATCTTGTTGTGTCTGTGTGAATAGAGAAATCAAATTAAAACTGCCTGAGTGCATTCAGGAACCCAAAGGGGAATGTATTGATCTGCAGATAAGGTCAAATACACGCCCTCCAGTTTATGAGTAGAGGGGAACTTCAGATGTGTGTGAAAGAGGGAGTGAGTAACTCCAAGGCTGGCCAAAAGAGGACACTCTCTGATGTTCCTTCTCATGAGAAATACCTTTCAAAAGTTGGATAACAAAACCCAGCTGCTTGAACATCTATAGACAGCACCTGAAAAGCAGTATCCTTCAAACTGCCTCTTACAACTGGAGATGGGGACTGGTGAGCAGTTGGAACTTGATGATCTTAAGGTCCTTTCCAACCCTAACCATTCTACGATTCTATGGGAGGAAATAAAAACGACATGGATGTTAGCTGACCACAGCCCGGCAGCGCCATGCAGTGTTCCCTGCTCCCTGGCAAAGGGCCACTGATGGACCTGAACTCACATCTGTGGAGAGCAAAGCGGGAGCTGCTTGCCACTTAAGCCGGAAGGAGTTTAGTCAGCAGAGTCGAGTATATCAGTTACCTGAATGTTAAAATTTTCCCTGACTTCTTCATCAAACTTCTTCATCTCCTGAGAGTGTTCAGACGAAAAAGTTACTAAAATATCATTTTTCCTCTGTGTCCTTTGTTATGTTTGCATTTCATCTCAAGGCCCGTAGCGGCTACTTAAAGGGAAGAAATAGAGTTTTCACTGGTATAATGACAATTTGGAGGCCATCGTTTTGCTCTATTGCAGATCTGTGCCTTTTTCTGATATACATGAATTCAAAGGCTGGTGCTCAGACCTCAGACAGGATAAAGCTAATGTTTGCTTCAGAAGGATTTTCTTTGGGAAGAGTACATTTTTCGCGATTGCAGAATGACATATTGCTCTGGGGTTATAAAGCGAATTTTATATTTAAAAAGCTATCTCCGAGGTATGCGCTCCTTTTGCTCAACTCAGCTAAGCAAAATACAGAGAGAGAGAGAGAACGGGAGAGAAAATGAATTAGCTTGAACTTTTGCTGAGATAAATATGGCCTGATCTTTTAAGTTCGGTTCATATAAGCAATCGCACTGAAATCAGTAGGGTTTCACCTACATACTTGGAAGCAGACGTTGGCCCCATATGGCTTAGCAATACAAAAACATTTTCAAAACATCAACTAAACTTGTCTGTAGTTAGAGACAGGACTCAGTGAAATACCTGCCTCACCCAGCTCTCCACAGCTCCCTCCCAAGTCATGCGTTTTGTGGCTGCGTCAGGACCAGGTGACCTATGCACCTTGTCCCTCTTCCTGGGCACACCAAACCCTGCCATTCGCTGGTGCTCTTGGCGGGCCTGTAGGAGCCCCTGGAGCGATGGTGGCTGTGGTGGCAGTGCACACCAGGCTGAAGGTAAAGCGGCTCACCAGAGCACTCACCTTATCCAATCGGCAACGGGAGACCATCATGTGGGGGAAATGCTTGCACTCATTGCACTGGTCCAGAAATGGCAATGTTGACTTAATGCATACAAAGCAGCAAGGGACAAACTGGTCCCTCATCTGCCTGAAATCATGTTGAACTGAGAGGAAGGGCAACAGTGTGAGCGAGGGTGTGTGCACCCATCTGTGCATGCAGGGTGGGAGCGTGCCTCCCTCTGCCCCTGCCCCCATTTCTTTGCAGGGGCTCCAGATCATCTGCTGTTCACTGAAAAACTAGTGGGAAAACCGAAGCCTGGTTGTGACTAGAAGCTAATGTAGTCTACATGCAGCAGACAGCTAATATGATGTTATTTATTCCCATAGATCTGTTTATTTTGTTTTCAATTTACCAAACCCTGTGACACATTCCCAAAGGTGCCTTGTTGTACAATACGTTGCACACAGTAAGATATTCAGCCTAATTCACTCTTTGTTTTGTTTCAGTTCAGCTGCATGAGGGCACAAATGCGTCTGTGTTATATCTTCTCCTGTGACTGATGTTGCAGACTATTGCCATAGGGTTTTGTGAAATGGGATCTTAGTTAATCTAGGGCATTGTCTTTGTAGTGCTGAATTCTTATTTGCAAACATAATGTTCTGGCATTGATGCAACAGGGGAACATTAGTGATTTTTTTTTGTTTGTTTAGAATAGACTGTATGTATGTGTTTTTAATAAACTTCTATTCTAAAGCTTTTTCTCCCCATTCTGCTTTTGATCTGAGACATTTATAACACATTGCATCATGTCACATTTATGTCTTTAGCTAGTCAAGCCAAATATTCATAAAACCCATGTGCCAAACAGAAAATGTACAATGCTAAGGAAAAAAATACCTGATATTTTCTATTTCTATATGGTTTGTCTTCTGAAGGAATTCAAACCTTTAAGCAGACATACACACACATACAGAAAAGAGTTTTAAAGTATTGTCTGTCCATAGCCTGTTCTCAACCTGGGAGGATGGTATCACTTAGAAATCGATGGGTTTTCTTTGCACTTTGTTAAAAGCTCTGCTGATTTCATTTTTCTTTTATTCCAGGAACATGTTGTTATTTTGTATACCGAGGACCTGGCCTGAGGAGCTGATGCAGAATCAGGAATTCCAAATCGGATGACATTATAAAAGTGTGCTGTGGACAAATTTCAATATAAACAGGATCTGGAACAGATTTGATGAGACTGTGAAAAAAGGAAGATGGGATGTAATTCATTAATAAAACAGCCCATGGCTAGTGAATGTAGAGCCTGATTGATCACAATTACTGCAGTTCATAACTGGAAAACCAGACGTCGGAGGACATGCACAAGGTAAAGCTGGTCTGACATCAGAACTGAGCCTCATGTATTTATTGGGTGGCAAGTACAGAAACCCAGCTCTTGCTTGTGATGGGTATGTTTCTGTAACAGCATTTAAAGTGGTTTAATTTTCACTTAAGCAAGCTTTCAGCCTGATTATCAAAAGGGCTTTCTTAGGAACCTACTTGGATGAAGAAAACAGATCTCCCACACGTGCCTCCCAATGTGCACACATTGGTGTCTGGCACAACAGAACTGGGCCCTTCACTTTGAATTAACACCTACAGTACACCGCACAAGCAGATGACTCCCCATCACCAGCTATTACTGCTCTGAGCTGGGCTCATCCCCTTTGCAGTGCAGGCAAAACAGGCCCTGTGAACTGCCACTTGCCCGATGGGTCAGCTCTCTGCTGCATGGCTGGGCGCCTGCATTTGGTGAACAACCAGGGCTGGCAGGTCAGTTAAGGGTCTCCCGGTGGGGACACTCAAAGCCTAGATGTCCCCTTTGTGCAGGTTCCTCTACACCCAGTAGAGACAACCCATGCAGTATTGTTGTCTGTATGTTTAATATCCACATGAGCTCCTTGCTTTGTATACAGAAATGGAAACTGGCTATTGCATATCATGAGCAGAAATCTCCACAGCCAACAGGAACAGTCAGGAAGCAGGCAAAAAGATGGGGCACAGCAGAGCAGACAAAGAAATGCTCTTTTCAGTCCAGTGCCCACATCAGCCCCTGGAATCTGGTTTGTGGGTATGCTGAGCACGCTCACAGTGGAAGACACCAAAGACCGTGATGAAGCATTAAAAGGGCGGTATGACAGTCACATACCAGGGATATCTCCCCATTTGCCAAAGTCTAAGAGCTTTGGAAAGATAATGCTCAGATGAGTTCCCCCAAGTGGTTGGAGACCTTTCTCTGTACTCTGTAGCTGCCCATCTGTGAAAGAGGCAAATATTTCCTCATGATACTTTAGCAGGCCCAAAAGGGGAGAAAGCTGTGATAGGTTGGGAAGCACTCAGTTACCTGAGTGACAAATAGTAGAAGAAATGTTTGTAGAAAATGGGTAGGCTTCTGGAGCAGGCTTCCAACAGCACATAATAAACCAGGCATGGGGCCACCCACTAAACCAGCAAGACACATTACTGATAACCTGTGTATTGAGTGAGATCCAGCACACCTCCCATGGCATGGCGCAGTGCAGGGAAAGACACTGGGGTGCAGCCAGACACCCACACTACAGCTAACCCATGGCTGTGCTGCTCGGGCAGGAGGTGCACTTGTGCTGCTGAGGTGTCAAGTGAGGCCTAGAGGCTCTCCCAGGTCACTCAGAATTTCTCCCTTGGATCCAAACTCCCAGTTACTGCAGAGACATGTAGCTCCTGAAAATTTCTGCTTCCATTTGCTCTGAAATGCTCGCAGTACCTGCTGTCCCTGAATTTATCATCATAGCTTGAGTATGGATTTGAGACAGGAGCTTGAGCAGAAACACCCCAGACAGCGCCTAGCTGCTCTGAGCCAAAGCAAAGCAGCCATCCTGGTGTATTGGATGCATCCCTCTAGGTTTACTTTCACCTGTGTTCCACACCAGACTGCTGCCAGCCAACAGTGCCATCGCCTTCTGTTCAGTGTACCACAGCAGCCTCAGCCCCTCTGCTGCCTTGGCAAGTGCAGGCAGTGGGCTTGGGACATACACATCTCTATCTGGGTCCTCAGATGCAAACACAACCCCGGGCATCCCTTTGCTGACTTCTTCTTAACCTTGAATTAAAGAGTAAATCAGCTGAATGATCTGCTCTGCAAATTCATAGGCAAGGCTTACAGACTGTGAGAAAAATGAGGAGAAGAAAGAGCAAGGCCGAGAGGATGGCTAGATGTACCTAGCAAGGGAAAAATCCTCCTGGAGCTGGACATCTGGATTTCACAGTCACCAAACACCAGCAGTCACCACCATATGCTGAGCAGAAAACACAAACCTGTTCCACACCCCCAGTGACAGGGGAACACATTGGCAGATTGAAGAAGCTTAGCAGGATTTGGGAGAAAGTCATGAAACTCCCTCAGCATAAGACATCCACTAGCAAAGACCTTATTTGCAGCAGAAATAAGTCCTTTCCTTCCCCTGGTGGCCCTCTGTCCTACCTGGATGAGACATGTGCCTCCTCTAGAGGGAATTTGGAGGTGTCAGAAGCCCATTTCTGACCTGGGGCTACTTGCAGTGCTGCACTTGTTATGGGCATTCAAACCAGCCGCTATCCTGCATCAGGGACAAGCACATCAGGGTCAGCTGAATGCAGCTGCCAAATTGCCTGTCTGTGCCCTATGATTTGGTGGAGAGGGATGGGAGAAGGGAAAGACAAAAGGAGCTGGATTTGGGTTGTGGGTGTGTGCTGGAAAGGCAGGTTTTGTCTTGATGTGTTGTCTGCACTCAGCTCTTGTGTGCGTGGCCTTGTTATGTGTGAGCAACCATTGCTTTCAGTTCCTAGTAACTCAGTCCTATCTCTGCTTTCAGGAGCTCCTTATCAAGCTCAGTTCCTAGCTGCCTGTCAAAGGCTCTGCCTCCTACCCTTGGATTTGCTCAATGTTTTCTTCTCCTTTGACAGGATGTCCCCTGGTGACACTTAACCTACATAACCCATCCTCCCAGGGAGCTGGATAACTTTCAAAACCTTTCTGTTGACCACTTCACAGAACTTGAAGCTCATGGCTACTTGCATAACAAGGGATGCAACCTAGTGGAGGTAACAAACCCCTTCCTCTGTCCCCACAGTATCCAGGTGGGTCACTCCCAAACATGACAAAATGGTGACAGCTGTGTGCAGGACCTCCCAGAAGTTGAACCAGCTGCAATAAGGAATGAAGATTCAAAGCAGTAAGAGTGAACAGAGATTGGAGGAATATGGTAGAAAAGCCACCCCAGAATTGAGCTATTGCTGCCCAGGTGTTTGATATTCTTACTAATCAGAATCACCCAGAACCCGATGGTTCTCTGCTAATGATGACCTCCAGAACAGGGCTATGTGTTAAAACCTATCATTCTAAGTAGCCTTGATAAATGTATTGCTGCTAGAGGACAAGAATACGTCTTAGACAAGGCCAGATGTCCTGTTACATTGCAGGACATAATCTTAGCTTGTATAGTGGTCATCTATCACATTTTGATTGCACAAAACATGCTGTACCTACCTGGATCCTCCAACACTGATCCCAAATCCTTGACCGTCATTTAAGAACAACCTAATGGAAAAATGGCAAAGCTGCTTTTGTATAAATGGCGGTGGTGGAAGATACTGGTATGTGCTCTTCCCAATCAAAAATTACTTTCTGATAATGGTGAAAATCCCATCATATTCTACCATTTTTTAAAATAAAAGTTTTATTCATTTTTAGTCATTGTGTTCTGTTTTGGGTATTATTTTTTTTGTTTGCTTGTTTGTTTTCAGTTAAAGAAAAGCCTGGCCTCCTTTGTTGATCATATTAAATACCTTATTTAAATAGCTGAAACCAAGTAACCCTTTAAAGAAGTACCTGGCAGAGACAGCCACATACGGAATTAGTTAGTCTCTGGCCAAGGGCTCTCTATTAGCTTTCCTTAATACATATAAAGGACTCTGTGTTGCTGTCCCTATTACAGACCCAAGGCAGCAGATTCCACAGTGAACTGTATTTGGTCTTGAATGCCTATTTCCCCCATAGTTTTACTTACCATGCTTACAAAGCCTAAACAGACAGGCACGTGCTTATATATTTTGAAGAGCACATTTCCTCATACTATACAAGGGATTTCTTTGAACACCCTTTCATCATTTGCAACAGCGCCCTTGGAAGTTTTAGCAATATTTGTTTCAGATAAGTTTATTTTTGTATGATTGATTGAAATCTCAAGCTGCAATTAAGAAAATTGCAGGGGGAACCATTAAAGGGATAGCGTCATTTTCTCCCCTTTCCACTAAAATGTCAGGTTTCAATGTCACCGCAAGATAACCCAATCGCGTGCTTGTACACCGCTCGCCCAGGCTGGAGTAAGAGTAAAACCGTCTGGAGTACTAATTACAATTGACTAGAAATAATGACACTCAGCAGAAGGAAAATGAAAGGCCCCGGTCCTTATTACTTAACCGCCGAGGTGTGTGTGCGCGGTAATGCGGATTATGGTGAAGCAGTCTATTTAGTAAACACACAAACATCCATCCCCACTTGTAGATTAGCCTCAGTCCCTCCCCCATCTCCCTCTGTCTCTCTGCCCTTTCTTTCTCTCCAATTATAAACCAGCACCAGGTTTTCTCATCAGCCATCTCCATGTCTCCAAATGGCTTTTCAGTGTCAGGCCTATCAGGAAATTAACTCATCATGCAGTGACAGCTGCTAATTTTTTCCCCTTACATGTCAGATGGATCGCCTGCTGAAGCTAATAATGAATCACCAATCCCTGATTAGAAGGTGCTTCCGAAACATATAACTGCCATCTGAGCTAACTTTTTTCTTCATATAAAATGATATCACCCTAGAGGAGTAGAAAACGAATTGTATTCTTCAACAAGATGGAACAGGGGTAGGCTGTTTAAGTGAGCCGTGTGCTATCTTAAATTATGGGCTAATATTGCGCAGTAAAATAAGTGAAAACTCACAGCTCTCTTTTATTTTGCCAAATGAATGACCTTTTTCTGTTACTTAATACTCTCACTAGAAGTAAGTTTGTTTCAAATTTCAGGAGTGGTTTTGTCTTCATCCTTTTCATTCTGTTTACAGCTGTTGTGCTCAGGAAATCTACTGAGCAAGGAAAGTTGGAAAAAAGCCATGTAAGCTGCTTTCTGAGGCCTGCATCTACCACAAGGCCAGCTCCTTGTGCTGGTCTGCCAGTAACTCCAACCCCATCTCTCAATCCCAGTGATTTTCTGAAGGGAACTCACCGGCATTTTAAGCACAGGTTCAGTTCAAGGGTAAACACAAAACACAACTTTGAGATGCAGAGGTTCATACAAGCTGAATCTACTGTTCACAAAGATCAGAAACACATTTCTTCCAGGACTCACAGCTAACATTTCTGGTATTAAAGCAGCATTTATAAATGACAGCAGTGCCTGCAGTAGTAGGCACAATCCACATGTGCATACCTTAGCGCATCAACTATTTGCTCTGGCTCATCTCACTTCCATAGCGAAGTAGAGCTGGTAGTCAGGCAGAATGGTATGTAGCTGTGGGCACTTTGGGTCGTGTTGGGGTTGGGTTCTTTTTGTTTTGTTTTTGTTATAGGAAATATTTCTCTAACCATAGTTTCCAGCTACCTTCTATCTCCCATTTCTCCCCAAATATGGAGCCTGAATCCAGAGGCTAGGAGACACTGCCTCAGGAGGTGTATATCTGATACTTACGAAATGAAAGGTGAAACTCTTGACAGAAACATTTCTTCCTCTAGCTTTGTTTTCATTTAGGGTTGGGTTTTTTTTGTTCATTTTTGGTGGTTGTTGATTTTTGTGTTGTTTGTTGAGATTTTTCCTTATACACTCATTCAATGCTTCCTAAACACTTTTTTACTTGTTGGCATTGCCATGGTATGATGCAACTTTGCTAATGTTAATTCAGAATGGATAACAAAGAGGAAATTAAGACAATGGCTCTGGCAGTCAGAACATCAGAAAGCTGACACAGGGGACGTTGCACTCTCAACAACCGCTTCCATTACAGTGTAGCCCTTGATTTCTTTGGGAGACAGGCAAACAAAGGTGTTTGAACCAAACAATAAAACACACTTTTAGGAGTGAATGGCTGCCTGGGCTAAAAACCTCCCTTGGTGCACAAGTTCTTATCCTATGCTCTGATGGTGGACACTACCCATGGCAAAGAGCTCCTGTTGCCCCTGAGATGCCATATGTGCCTCACAAGCACTGCAAACGACCATCCTAGGGGTGCAGGTCTTTTTCAGGTGCTGCTGTGCCCTCTCCCAGGGCAGAGGGCAGAGCAATGCTTGGCAGATCCACAGGGTGATCCAGCTAATCTCCTCCCAGTTTACAGAATGGCACAGTGCCAGGAGCTCAGGCATGAGAGGGAGACAAATGCCAGAGTTGAGTTTCCTAAGCCCTGGGAGAGATCTGCTGCAGCCTCAACTTTTGGTGTATGGCAGAGAGTATTTTAGCATGGGGTTGAGACTGTGTGTCTGCACGAGAATGAATGTCACCCTTGGCTTCTGATGCTACATTTGTAGGGCACTAATAAGTTAACTTTAAGGCTCATATAATAAAGAAAGGAAAAAGAGGAAAAAAGACTTAGAAAAATATTAGCTCTCCAGATGAGGCTGCACTCGGAGAGAAGTATTGTTAACCTGAGCTTCCAGGTAATTACAGCACACAGCAGGTTAGTGAATCCTTTCCAGTGCTCCCAAGCACAGGAACACCTACCACTGTATTTTTTTTTTATGCAAAGGTCTGCTCTTTTCATTGTGCATACAATGTGATTGCTGGTTTGACACTGCAGGCTACACTGGTTTTATGAAGGATTAAATGCCACCTGAGACATATTTATCCTAAATAAATCACAAATGGTAAACTGCAGCATGTCAGTGTCAACACCCTGTACTGCAGCAGAAAGGTTAGCCATACAGGGCTAAGCACAGCGAAGAATTAGCATCCAAGCTGCAAGACCACAGGGCTACAGTTAACAGGAGAAATGATCAAGAAGAAATATTTCCACTGAAAAACATTCAGTTTTTTGAACATCTGTGAGAGTCTTGCAGAGGGCCATCATTTTGTAAAGGTCACCTTTTTCCTGATAACAAACGGGAGTTGATCCTGTCACTGTTTGCTGAAGACAGTATTTAAGAGTAAGTGAACAGCCTGTCACTTTTAAGAAAGATGAGCAAGTCAAACTCGGCTAATTATGAATCTCGATGTCTAACTTGAAATTTACTTTTTGGGGGTTTGACAAAGACACAACCTTAATTCCTGGAAAATAATGAAACTTAAAAAATAATAATAAAAAGATGAAAAGACAGCAGGATCCTATAGCCCCAGAATGAAGCACCTTTTCTCAGCAGCTCTATCAGAAAATGCATTTTTAAACGGTTGCTTCAGGAAGGAACTATTGTTTTACCTCACCCCAACTTTCTTACAGTTGAAAATTTTAAGATATTAAACATGATAGGAAACGCAGTTATCTCTAGAGTCAGCATGGCTTATACCCTAAACACTTACACAATCATATTAAGCATGCATGAGGCACACTTCAGAAATTAGATTCTTTTATCTTTATCTATCTAGCAAGCTAGAGAAAGGAAAAGAGAAAATGCACAGACATAACAGATAGCATTCGTTTGCTCCTGCTGAATGCCAGTTCTGTTTATTGCTTAATATTAAAAATCATGATGCTTCATTTTAATGTTAACATTTTATTTGAAAGACAAAGAAAAAAAAATAAATCCCCAAACCTTGCCAGTTTATAGTTTACTTTTTTTTTTAAAAGAAACAAAAGCAGTTGTATCATGAAACAAATCTTTTCAACATGAAGTTGCATTGAACGATTGCAGTATATCCACAAGTAAATAACTGACAGTCTGGACTAAGCAAGAAATACAAGGTCACCTTTTTTTTTTTTTCTACTTGTTAATGTCAATGTCAGAATTTTCTTTAGAAAACCCCATAACATTTCAGAAGTCGCTCACAAAATGACTGCAAAATGGTATTTATGTGAAGCACTACTTACAAGAAAAGCAAAACACTGACAGTGACAATATTTTTCTCCAAAAAAATGCACATTTCTTATGTAGGACTCTCATCTAAAATTGTGGAAGACACAGGCATCAAGTTCTTCATCCTGAATATGTATAATCAAGAGTTTTCTGAAGTGTGGCTCTTCTTTAGGGAAAGTCCTATTTGATATAATGAAAGAGTAAGTTACTATGAAAAATTTTATTTTAGATGCAAAAAAATACTTATTTTTGATGACATATTTTTAGCCAGGGATATTTGACAGTAAAATTCTAGAAAGCAAAATATCACCTATTATTCTTTTCTTTAAAATGAAGAAGGGCACCGATTACAGTCCTTATTCACCTTGTTATTGTGGGGTTTGTATTTTTTTTCATATTTATCTGTTCACAAAATGTATACATACGTTGAATATTTTACTCCTGCGTTTACGCTAAGACAAAAATGATGGAAAACAGGGAATTACCCTGAGATAAAATATTTTAATAAACCCAAACAAAACAACAAAGAAAGCAGTGAACAGAACAATACCTACTTTTTTATTTTAGGGGGGAGGGGGGGGGAGAGAGAGCTTCTGATTCTCTTTTTTACTCTAATATGCTTGTTTTATAATAATTCGTATAATATTTCTTAGAGCTATTATAACAATAATGTACTACCCTTTTCAGTGAAATCCTCCCAGTAGCTGATCTTCACCTCCCACAGGGTGGGTATTTGCTACCTGACTAGGAGGATGCTGTGTGGAGAAGGTTTTACAGTAAATGTTCCAGTGCCTCCATGGATCCGTGAATTTCCAGCTTTGCCCTGCATTAGGCCTAGGAGATGAAAGTCTTCATGCTTCTTCTACTTTGTTATCATCTCTCTGGCTCTGAATTACTTGTGAGCCACCCTCTGTATAAATGACCATGCTTGTTAACTGTTCTGCTCTATCACAGTTTATGGCTTCTGCTTTTATAGCAGTACCAGTCTGCAAAATCTCTTGAGACCCAGCTGTCTCTATTACAGTATGTGAGTACACACCAGGCTCATCTTGCAAGTCTGGTGGCAATTCTGTGACAATGTAGTGGGTTGCACCTTCAGAGAAGTTGCCATCAGAACCCTGAACCATAGCTTGAGCTATTTCTTCAGTGACAATAATCTGTGATATTTCCCCATCTGACTGGACTAAATCCATGTGCTCACTCTGGACACTGAGTGCATGGCTACCAGCTTCCTGCATAATTATTTGAGAACCTTCTCTAGCTACCATATGCACAGTCCCTTCCTCATTTACAATGACCTGAGTGACACCTTCTTTCATCAGCTGGTCGGCTGCAGCTGTATCACACACAGCAAACTGTAATACTCCTTGGACCATTTTCTCCAAGGCAGCCTGAGCTCTCTCCTGAGATGCAATTATAGCCGATGGGTGCATGACCTGCGTCACTACTTCCATAGGTTCAGTATCTTCCCGAGTCTCTTGAACTTCATGGAACATTTGTATTTCTTGTCCCTCTGTGTCACTGGGAATGCTGGGCATCTCTGGATTTGGCATTTGCAAGAAATCTTTGTGACTCGATCTGCATCTGTCAAGGAGTCCAGATTTGTTTTCCACTTCACCTAGCTCTGTTACAGCACACAACAGGGCATCTAATGCCGAGGAGGAGTCTGGAGGATGCACTGTAGCTTCAGAAACATCTAAAACTTCTTGTCGCATTATCTGCTGCAGAACAGTACTACTGGAGTCAGGAACCGCATCTATTTGAACAGCCGCCTCCATATCAGTTCCTGTTTCTTCAACCACTACCACCTGTGTTGCACCATCTGCTAACTGCTCAGTAAGTATCTGCCCTGGAACCATACTACTCACACGTGAGCCATTTTGATCTGTAGCTATGACTTGCCCATCTTCTGTAATATGGACCACTCTGGCCATCTGACCAGCCATTGCTAGAGTCTGAAGGGTAGCTGCTGCTGTTTCTTCCATAGAGGCATCAATTGCAAAGTCACCATCATATCCTTGAATAATAATAACTTGCTGAACTTCTTCAGGTGACTGTGTCTGTCTTCTACTGCCCCGAAAGGCCTTCTCTTTAACTGGAGAAACCTCTCCCAGTGCTGCTGCAGTAAAAGGACTCGTAGTTTCCACAAAGGTTGCTCCTTGTCCCTTCAGTCGGCACTCATAGGACTTGGACACAATGCCTACAAGATAAAATATGCCGTTAACACGGTATCATGGCAAATATCAGTTCATTACTTTAACAAATTGTAGCTTAAATGGAAAAAAAAATTCCTTGACAATTTTTAGATTTCACTGGCAGAAAACACAGATAAAATAAGCAAGTGAACAAACCCAATTTGCATGTTTTCCAAATAACATATTTACAGGTTGAAATAATTGCTGAGTTTAATAATTCTGCAGCCTATTAACAATTTAAATGTGTTTTTAAAAATATGCTGTATGAAAAAGCTCAGATAAATACAGTATACAGTTAAAAGCCATTAACACATCTTTTATAGAAGATCCTATTGGTGATATTTCAGTTCTTCAGTAATGAATTTTAGGATCGTATATTACACTAAACATATCTGGGTGTGAAAAACTGTGGCTGATCTTCTTAATACCCTCCTTTTGTTGGCGAGGTAATTGCCATGCTGTCATTTTGATGCCATTGTCTTTCCCTTCATTTCCCACCTAGCATCTTCTCCAGCACACCTGACTGACTCAGTCACTAGCCGAGTTACCTGAAGGAAACACTCGGTAGATTTCTTACCCTAAGCAGGATATTCTATAAAATATCATCCAGAGAAACCTTCATTACACTTCTTAACTATTTCTATGTGAAATCAATTAAAGATTAAAATACCTGTAGCCTCCGCATTCCAACTGCCTGCTCTGCCACTTGCTCTGGTTTTGAGTCACTGACAGTTTCCTTCTCAGTTCTCATCAGTAACAATAAAGCTTCAGCAAAGAAAATGGTGCAACATTTGCACAAAGTCAAGCCCACCATCCTCGAAGCATGGCCTCAGGATTGCCTTTGGCATTTTTGGGAAGGCGTAACTGAGAGCACCCTGTGACCAGCTTTATGGATGTTCGTGGCAGAACACCTCTAGCACTTGTGGTCTCCCTGTGGCAATGCCATCCTGAAGCACCCCTGCAGCTCCTGGGAAGTGAGCTTTGGGCCACAATAAATGCACACAGAGTGAAGAGTGGATCCTGGACACTGAGAATGAGGTGAGAGTGTAATGCCAGGTGGGCCTTGGCAAAGCCGATTAAGTCCATGCTGCTGAGACTACTCACACCCATGCTGTAGTTTAAATTCACCTGTATAAACTGAAATCACATTTCTGGAATAACAGGTATAGCATCTGATCACTAACACACATACACCACTGCTCATTTAGGATAAAACAAAATTTCAGGCTAGCACTGTAGTTTCCAAGCCACCTAGAGACTTGTAGAGGACAACATGCTAACTTGAACTACAGGCCAAGAAAATTTTACTAAAGCTGCTCTAAAGAGGCTCTTTCACCCAAAACATAGTGCTGTCAGGCCTTAGGGCCCACAGAGAACTAAACTGGGTTCTAAAAACTAGAGACTCATTTGCTTAAGTTCACATTTAGGAGCTGTTACTTGCAGACTGAGTACTTAGCATCTTGCAGCCCCTCTAGCAACTTCATACGCATATCAAGCTAATATTCCAATGTAACAACAAAGCTTAAAAGACTGAGCTCTAGGTGGTATGGACCTCTCTCTGTATCACCTTCACAAGTCTAACCACCTTCACAAGTCTAAACTGGTGTTATACAACTTTCTCCATCTTAGTTTGCAAGGCAGGATATCTTTGGAAAAGAAAATTAACAATTTAAACCATTAGAGTGTTTCCAGGTGATGCTGCATGATAAATCTGGCACATGCAATTGAAGTACATTTTGTCTGGCATAAGAAAGAAGGAAGCCTACAGTGGTACGACTGGTTCTTATCCCCACTTTTCCTGTGCTCTCTGTAGGCACTGACATTCACAAGACCCCCCAAAGAGCAGAAAAATAGGAAGGGGAAATCAACATAAAATGACAATTATCTTAGCTCCTCCACATTTTATAATAGAGTAGAAGTAATTAATTCTCTCAGGAATCTCGCTTTGTTGACATGATAAAAGAGGAGCCTGGCAGTGATGTGGCACAAAATCAAAATAACTCTACAAATCATCCATTTTTCACTGGATTTCAAAATCAAAATAACTCTATGATCATAATTTTCACACAAGCACAGCAAAATCATGACATCTTTCCCCTAAGATCTTGATAATTTATGTAGGGGACACAACACCACTGCATCAAGGAGAAGCTCCGGTCTGGGGAAGGGAAAGAAAAAGGAAATTCATCCTGTTTTCATCTCCTCAAATAAAGGCTGTACCTGTGAATCTATGCAACTCCAGTCTTTCTGTGCAATTGAATGGGAAGTCTCCTGGGTGAAGAGCTATCCAGTGAATCCCTCCCAGCACTGATAATTATGCCATTCTGACTGCTTACTTAATCTATTTGAATCCAGAGGTGAGTTAAGCTACTTCCTGACCATTAAAGTAAACTACATGGGTAAATACTGCTGTCACTAAGGGGAGTGATGAAGCTTAACTACACCAACATCTTAACCTCAGCTCAGTGCAACCCTAGCTATTCCATCACAGTTCATAAATGCGATTGCAGGTCCATCTTTTGATTCAGCAATTTAATAACTTCGAGTGCTGTCAGTACTGCTTTGAAAAATGGCTCCTATAAAATGTAACAGCCTCAATCAGATTGTAAAAGATTCACCCACTGAAGATTCTTCCATTTCAACTATAATGAATTAATGTTGAGCTGTGTAGAAGTTCAAGTGTCATTTAAACTAATGTGAATCTACTGTAACTTTAAATTTTAACTGGACTATGACCAAGAATTTACTGGGAACATCAACTTCAATTTTAGTGATTTTTCATGGTAAATATGAATTGAAGATTTTAGTGGTTTTTTGCTTTTTTTTTTTTTTTTAACAGTGAAAAGCCAAGTAAGGAAGATATTTAGAAAACAACATATTTTAAGGCTTAGCTGCTATTTTGACTTTGGAGCAGCACAATTCTATAATGGAGCAGGGCTGTCCAACACAATGTTTGCAGGAATTTTTATGTATTTAAGGAACGTGTCACATTATTAGACTGTATGTAGCAACAAATCATATTGTCCTAGTAAATCCAGCCTGCCTCTCACCCCTCTTAAAAAAGGGTAAAGAGAAGGGGTAAGCGTTGGCTGACACGGCAAACATAAGCTGCAATACAAGCCCACATTAATATTAGGCAAAGTGGACTTGTTGCTGATTGCATGCCATTGCAAATTAAAAAGATACACAAATAGGCATTAAAATGACAAAATATAATGATACAAGAGCTCATATTCAGACAATTTGTAAAGAGGTGTTTCATATCTAGGGGTGCAATGATCACAGAATTGGTTTCTTTCCAAGAAGTCTGTCATTTCAGCAGAGCCATTATTTATCAGTTGGGGTCCTGAGCGACTGTTAGTTTTTTATTTGAAAATGTCAGGATTTTTTAGACATTAAATCCATATTCTCAGGTTATTTTAATTCTCAGAGACCACAAACTCCTGAAATAGGGCTAAAAGAAATGCTTTGATGTTTAATGTGCTTCTAGGAAACTATAAATAGGGTTTAGTACCTTTTTCCCTCTCTTTTACTCAATACCTGACTTTCTTTTGTGTGGCTGTTTTATTCTTCTGTTACTGTCATCATTTGCTCCCCACAGAATAAATACCTTATTCTTTTGTTAAGCTTACGTTTAATTAAAATGTACAGTATTTGTGCAGTAAACTCGAATGAAACAAATAAAACAAGGGCCCCCTCTCTTGAAGGCATACGTTGTGAATGAAAAATGTCATTACAGACTAAAAAATTTTGCAGTAAACAGGGCCTACAGAGAGAAGTTTCCCCCGTAATGACATCCATAAAATACACAAATGGCACTTTTAGTACCATCCTGAATATGGCATTTTCTGTGCTCTACACACAATCTAAATGGTTTGATCATAGAGCATAATACTCCATTGGGTTTATAGAACAATCAATGTTCCATAAAATGATGTATTTATCCAATAGTAGGCTCAGCAGTTACTGGTGTATGACATTGTAGGACACTGGCTTTGTACTGTTCAGCAGCACACATGCTGGCTGTAAAACTTATCTAACACTACTTCAACAACTTCATCTCATCTGTGTCAAGTAATTTGTTGAAGCCTCAGCTTGGCTTAAAAAAACTTGTAATAAAAATTCATAGAATTTTCAGGAGAATGAAAGCTGATGACAATAGAAAGGTCACATTGTGGCGCCACTCGCGAGGTCGGGGGTCAGCCGCAGTTCTAAAACAGAAAGTAGATTTCATGCATCGTGTAGCAGATAAAGATGGCATTAAGGAGACTTGTCTCAGAAAGAAATGCGTAATGCGTTAGGAAAGTCTGGGCTAATATTATATGTAAAGCACTACTTTGCTCTCAGCCAGCAGCCTCTTTAGAATTCTAACCCTTCCCCAAAAGTAGCAGCAAGCGGCTGTGCATGGTGAGGCTAGGCTGAGGACATCCTTCACAAGGAGCACCTTTAGGACAAAGCAGTAAGTCATGAATGAAATAATCTATTACGACGACGGAAATGATCTGCATTTACACAGCAAGCTTAAACCAGCTATTTTTCCTTCCCTGCAAAAGTTCTGGGAGACCTGATTTATAGCACTCTGTTCAGCAACACTTAATTTTTCATACTTTGATGATTAGGTATGTTATTTATTGACACATACGAGTATTTGGTATACACTAAAATGCAATGAATATTAAATAATGCGAATGCAAATAAACGTATTTTCCTTCATTTAAATACAACCTTCCAGGAATGTAAAAGATGTACAAAAGTCAACTTATATTGGACATCGCTTGAATGAGCAACTGATATTTTCATTTGAAAAATTATTGTCTACATGGCAGTACAGTATTTCCAATGATATGGTAAGTCCACCATTAAAATTCATACAGAAATAATTTAGGTCTTGATCAAGCTCCAAATATCTACTCTTTTTTATTTTCTTTCTTTTTTTTTTTTTTTAATTATTTTTGTAATGATCACTTCTTTAATTCACTAAGTTCAGTCTAAGGACTATAGCATGATGTCCTAAATTAGGACTTCCTTGAGTTTTGGATGTCATAATAAGAAGACATACTTTTCACATATATGTTCCTTAGTAAAAAAATATTCTTTCACATTTGTAAGGTTTTTATGTGCCAGCATTTTCTAAACCAGCTAGTTAAGCTACTAAATAAGATGTTGTTAAGGCTCATTCAAATCTTCTGCTTAAGGAAAGAAAATAGGATGGGTCAAATCAAGAAGTGAAATAAATCAGCAACCCAAAATGGCTCTGTCAGAACTATTATGTCCACAAAGGCAGCAAATATTTGTAAAGCCGTACAAATAAGTATACCTATAGGGGACTTAACCAGCTCCCCAAGGGACATAAAAAAAATCCACCAATGACACAAAGTACATATATCAAGAAATACCAAGGTAGCAAGCTTGCTTGCTTGTTTGCTTTTCCCTTTTAGTATATTATTACTATA
This sequence comes from Neopsephotus bourkii, assembly GCF_033783945.1. Lineage (NCBI taxonomy): Eukaryota > Metazoa > Chordata > Aves > Psittaciformes > Psittacidae > Neopsephotus > Neopsephotus bourkii. The sequence goes on along the minus strand of NW_026901733.1, from coordinate 2,790,725 downwards.
AAAAGAAAATTAACAACAAAAACAATTCCCAAATAATTTTCATAGTTCATTTTATACTTAAAAATCCAGTAATGTCATGTTTCAGTGCTGGAACTCAAAGCATCCTTGGCTTCTAGCTTTGTCCTTAGCCACTCAATCATGTTCAGAAACTTCAAGGTCTTCTAAGAATTGCTTGAATAAAGGATGAAGTTTTAACCTTTCAGGTATCTTGAACAAAGCAGCAGATGTTCTTTTAGCTTCCTTAAAATGTAAAAGGAAATATTTTTGTGGTTTTTTTTTTTCTTTTGAAAAGCAGGCTTAAATTTCCTGTGTCTTATTTTTGCCTCCCCCACCTTGGAGGACTATGACAACAGCAACAAAAAGAATCAAAACAACCACCAAAATAAATATCTGAGCCATTCAGTTAGGGTGTATGGGCAGTTTGTTTGGTTTGGTTTAGTTTCCCTCCAGTGTCCAATTAACCTTTGGGAAAAGGCCTTCTCTATGAAAAATTTCAGTTTCTCTTTTCCTGCACGCAAGGTTAAAAATGAACACTATAGAGCCCAGTGTTACAGAAGCTATGCAAATAAAAACATATACAAACTGAAACTCCCACTAATCACAGCACACACGTACAGTCTTAACATGCACATTTTACAACTGCCTAACCTGCACAGTAGCTGATTTTTCTGTAGACTGCTTTTCTTCTTTACCTGCTTGTCACCATGCAGGCTTGTCTTTTCAACTCCTGTGCGTGAGCAAAAAACCTCACTGTGGCATATACAGAAATTACCTATATTGGCAAGCAGCATTAGGAATGTGTTTGGAGTATTTTAGTTAGCTCTCCCAGTGCAATTTAGCAGCTGGAGATGAGGATAGCCAGCCTGGACATTTCTTGGCAGTCCAGCTTCAGTTTGGGAACGGCTGACACTGATGTTACATGGAGGTACTTTTTCTGTTTTATCTCCTGCAGTGCAACTGAAAAGTACATTTCTAGCACTTCTAAATCAATCCCAATTTCAAAAGATACCAGTCGTGCTTGCTCAAACTGAAGATTTCTGTTTCCTAGGCATATGGAACATATAAGATAATATGAAAAATAATATGCACGCTAATGTGAGAAAATCAGGGGTAAATCCCCCACAAGCTCTGTGCATAAGGAAAATTATCTGTATTTCTGAAACAGGTATAGTCCCAGACAGTAACTGTTTTGTCAAAAAAAAGAAAAAAACCCTGTTGTCATTATTATCTCAGCAAGAGTTTTTGTTTTCCAAGAATATATACATTTAGATCCCGGTCTTATAAACATTTATTTAACAAGCATACTGCTTACTGCCATAGTTAGCCTCAATAGTCTCAAAGGGACTAGACATGGTAGCTTGCATTATGCATTGTGTTTGCATAATCAGGCCCTTGGGATTAACAATTCTGAAAGTGGCTAGCCTTCCCTAACGTTTGATGTACATATATGCACTAAAGAGAACAGACACTTGTAAGGGATACCTAAAATAAAACATCATGTTATTAAATGATCAAGCAGAAATTATATTCTTCTGCATAACTATCAAACACAAGCATCGTGATTCCCTGTATTTATTTATTCTGATTTATGTACCCATTCAGTAAAAGGGAGCACCTGTTCTTTGCTCGAGGGCACGTCTCAACCCATTGGAAAAACACAGCAGTTTTTAGGGAGAATGCTTGGGAATAACTAGAAATAGTAAGTTTCCCTAGTTCTTTTTTGTAGTTAAGATAGCAGAAACTACCAGCTCCAATGAGATAGTCATATCTGTATTTCATTTATAAATTCAACTAGGTTACAGTGTATATTCATATCTTTCCAGAGTAAATTGTGGGAAATAACCATTTGTCTTCATTGCAGACACTTTTGTATGTATAGTAGAAAACAAACCTCTATTCAATAACTGCACAGAGGCACCATTAAAATCAAATTTACAGTAAACAGAACCTGCAGCTGGGGTAAAACACTAACTGTTAGTATTTTAATTATCAGTGAAGCTTTTGGAGGTCTAACATCTGCTCATAGCCAAATGACAGCAGCTGCTTGTGTACACTTACAACAATGTGAATTTCTTCTACAAATATTAAAATGAATTGCATGTTGTGTGTTCATTGTGGCTATATTCCTATTGAGCTGTTTAAGCATATAGAGTATTTTGAACTTCTTTCTTGTGGCAAATTCATAAAGGGCTGACCTCTTCAAAAGAATGAGAGGCAAAGACAGCAGAAATTCTTGAGTCTATAAATTGAAAATGTTTCGAGACCATACTAGAGGTCACCCTCTGCCAAGACGTTGCTAGTAAATGCTAACAAAACATCAGAGCTAAGTTTTGATCATTGTGCACTATAGTAACTTCAAGGACAGGACTTCTCAGCATGCAAGGTGCTCAGGAATCTATGGGATGGGTCACAACAAAAGCTAACACTCATCTAATAAGTAATGCAATTAATAAATTACCCTTTCAGAAAAAAAAAAAATGTTCCTTTTCAATATCCAAAGCACCAGAGGAGATGAGTGTACACCCTTTTGTGGACTTCATCAAAATCATAAAGGAATGAGCCCTGATTCATATGATTAGAAGTAACAAACTGTCGGGAAGAAGGAGCTATGCTGGGCCAATACAAGATCAGTTAATTTTGCTAAAAACTTAAATTTGCAGCTTTCTATCTGGACACTGACATAGAGTTGATCTTTTCCTTTTTGTCTCTCACCTGCTCAGGAATATAGGAGAGAAAACTGGAGGAATGACATACACCTGGTCAAATGGTAGAAGCTGGTATAGTGTGAGAAAGAAAGCATTACAACCAGTTCCAGAAGAAAATAAGGGAAGGGGGGCAAGTTTTCAGTGGAGAAAGATCTATTTCTTTGCTTTTATAGCATCAAATGTAATGCCTGTGGCTAATTATATATTTTTGCAATAGATCTCCAGCTGGAAAGGAGCACCACGATCATTTAGTCTGAGAGCTGTAGGTCATGCCAACCCGTGGTCTGAAAAGAAACCCCCATTAGATGCTTCAGCCTTACATGTGGAACCACAACATAGGATCAACCACCAGCACAGCTATCTCCAGACTGGTACAGTGTGTAAGATGAAGGCGAATTAATTATTCAGCCAGTTCCCAAGCTTCTGACATCAGAATTCCCACCCCAAAAGTCAGTCTCAGGGCAAGGGATCTAACTACTTCTGAGAAGGAGTGAGTAGGACTGTTATAAGTGGCCCTGTTACAATGCAAAGGCCTTCCCCTCTGCTGGCCCCTCACTCCTTCTGAGGCATTGACAGCATCAAGCCTTATCATGCCCAAAATTACAACAGCCAGAAAAAATGCTGATTTTTTCAGCTCAGAGTGTCACAGGCTTAGTAGTAACTCTAGGATTACTTTGGAAATGTGAAGCAGAGGTACCTGCTGGTTCTGGGTGGTGGGATGGAAAGCAGAATCTGGAGAGATGGATAACTCTTTCATACCACTTTCAAGGGTTGAGTTTGCGACAAAGTAAGTCTTCTTTTCATGATTCACCTCTGGTGAAGGATGGAAGCAGCATGTTTCTAGCATATCTTCAAAGGAAGAGCTGTTCACATAATTGACCCTTCTGCTGACAGAAATACATTTTCAGTGCTACTGATAGAGAAGTACTTAAATGAGCTGTCTTCCACTTCCAGTGTTAGAAGGCACTACACTGTGCATAGATAAAACAAGACAGAAGACACCAAAGGTGGTGCTTCCTGAGCCACTGCTGAGCACTACTGATGCAGGAACTGCTAAGATGGTGTGTGTGTTAGGGCTGCGGGGTAACTGCAGTTCTGTAAGTGCTCAGAAGCTCCTTACTTGAGATGCTTCCACTCAGCTACAAAGTTGTGCTTTTAAGATCTGAATAATTTTCATACTCTGTTGACAAAACTATCTAAATTGTTGGTTATCTAGATGTAGAACTTGACAGCTTTTAGATAGCATACAGAGTTAATATTAAATTTGAAATGTTACCATCATTATGAAGAAAAACAGTATGTAACATAAGTAAAAACAAAAATAACGATGCAAGACTGAACTTGTGCTACTGCATACTAGCACTTGAGGAGAACGTAAATATGCAAAAATTACATTCAATGAGAAAGAAGTCCCTTGAGAACTGTAATGCTGAAGAAATTTAACGAATGACAGTGTTCATCAAGTTACATATGAGTTTATGAAAACGTAAAACAGGAAGAGAAAAGAGGCCAAAGCAATTTTTAATTGCACGTTCAAAGGTATGTCAGCTGTACATTGTTCTGGTACAGACACAACTGAATGATGTTTTGACCTCTCTAGGGGTGGGATCTTGACTAAAGAATATTCAGAATAGTGAAACAAGAACTACTAGAAGGCTGAATTGCATGGAAATATTGAAGGCTTAAGTGCACATATTCTGGCTACATATTCTGCAAATGCTGAGAGGGAGGAAAATTTTTGTCCCATTTGGATCAGCATAATCTTATTTTGATGAAACACTAGAATATTCAATGCCATACTGCAGGAAGATGTTGGACATAGTGAGCAATGAAAGCCAATTCAGCCACCTCATCCACTTCCAGCTCCCAGATGGAATAAATTGACGGAACAGTAGTTAGAATATGTTTTAAACTGAGTCATCACCATTCGTACTGCAAATCCATGCTATTCCAGAACAGTTCAGTGAAACAGAGCACACAGTTCTGCAGTAACCACTTGGTTAACTTTTGCAAACAACTCCATTCTGAACTAAGTTCACCCAAGACTGTGATGCCTCATGTCTTAAAAAGCCAAAGAGTCTGCAATGACTGTCAGTCATATGAGGCATGAATCCTATTCAAATATGTACTAGTAAACAACCCCTGCCGCCCTTCAGGTAATTTCATTAGTTCTTATTTTTTGCTTCCTGTGGCCCAATTTAGACTAGGAAAAGAGGGAATGTTTTAAAACCTATTAGTGATTACATTTTTTCTAACATATTCTAAATGTTGCTTAGCTCTTACTTCTGATAGCACTTGTTCAAAGATTTATTTTATATATCCTTCTACAGCTGAAGCCAAATACTGCTTAAAACCACGTTAGTTAAATGATGCCAGGTGGTTTTAAAACACCATGGCTCCTAGTATACTTGTCTGTAGCATTATGCACAGTACCGTGAATGCACTTCTTACTCTGCTATTACATAGGACCTGCTACAGCATCGTTAGTGGTAACATTAGTGCACCCCAAGCACTTTTACTATTGCTGGAACATACTTTGCATTTTTCAGTGCAGTAGACAAGATTTCAGAGGACGTTATAACAATTTTTGTGAAAGCAGTAAAGCTTGTGATGCACGACAAGACAGAGACCAGATAACACCCCCACCAAAAGAACCCATAAGCCTGGAGCTGGATACCTGGAAGATCTGATTTTCAAAACCACTGAGAAACAAACAGCTCCTGCTGACACTTATGTTAAAGGATTCTTATTTCAGCTACCTTTTTTTTTTTAATACTTCTTGTTCTTTTTCTAGCTACTGTAGTTTAGTGAACTAACAGTTTCCTGACTTCTGGCATGTAACAGACAAAATGCACAGGAGGACTCATTGTGGTCTGTCATTTCAAAGATGTGCAGATTAAAGAGCTTCTGAGCAGTCCATGGCATCTCAGGTTGAAACAGCTGCTACAAGTCCCAGGTAGGGCTTACTAAGAGATTTCATAGCTATAACTTTTGGTGTATGTTTCAGTGCTCCAAAGCCCAGTGAGGCTCACCATTTCTCCGTGTGTCTCCAAGTACCCTGAATTACTATTCAGGTGCTTCTACTAAAATAAAAAAACTCTAAAGCTATTTAAATTATTTTATTTTCTTTATAAAAGAAAATACACATATGAAAATGTACACAGAACAAAAACTATTAGTGTCTAAACCAACAAGCTAAAAGAAGTCCAAAATTAATTTATTTCTTCTTCCACATGTTATTTGTTAGCATCTCTTTCACAACAGACTGAATTTTATGCAAGATGTTTAGGTCTATGTGGCTGAAGCTAATTTCCTCAATGCAGAATTAGGAAGCAAAGTAAAATTGGCCTGCTTTCCGCTAGTGCTAGGCACAAGCACATGCAAATGGAAACTGAACAGAATGCATTTAAAATCTAAAAGCTCTTGTCTAGCCATGCGCTTCTAAAACTGTATGTCCTAAACTGCTCACAATTAGTAATATATTTATCACTAAATAAGACCATAAGATGAAAAGAATTATTCTGATTTTTCAGAGAAGGGAAAGACAACAGAAAATATGTTGCCAGGGCCACACAAGAATTCCCAGGTGTCCTGAGTCCTGCTTTATGTCCTAATCACAGCATTATCATTTCTTAGAAGAGCCTATTGTCAACTCCAAGAGTTGAGGTACTCCATTTACCCACAGTGAAGCACTAGTCACATCATTACAATTTTCCTGATAATGCCCTGTCAATGAATCAACCCCATGTCCATGAGCAGAGTGGAGCTCAGTGTCCATGTATCCTATAATGAGGAATGCTGGGCTGCAATCTCTGCTGAGATTGTCATAGGTGTCCACTGATACCATCTGCAATTACAGAATTTTATGAGATGGAAACTAGTTCATTATGAAAAAGACTCAAGTCTACTAGCTCATTTCACAGATGTCAGATGGCAGACTTCCTGATCATCACAATTCTTGCAAGTGCATAAGAAGAGGCCCATAGTTAGACTTTGGAATTAAGCATATAGCTAATGCTAAGCATAGGTTTAAATGCTTTTATAAGTAGGACCCTCAGTTAGCCAAGTTTATGACATTCAAGCCAGGGACTTAGACTCTTTCATTTCTGATTTACAAGGGCCAGACCAGCACAGTTTGTTCCCAGAGGAAGGCAGTCACAAAGCTAGCTAAAAACCCCTTTTGCCCCCAGATAAATATATCTCTCTCTGACTGATTTTAGGCTGATTCTAACAAAGCAATATGATTGTATGAACACGTTCAAAAGTATCAGCTGAATTCCATTTTGAATTGTCACCTATTCAAATAAATGAATGAATAAAGACATTTCCTTTTAAAAGGCTAAGTACATTATGTATAACTACATTTTTGTAGGTTTTAAAGTAAGTTCTATCAGAAAACATCATTGTTACATTTAAGAAGAATCTGTAGTGTGGAAAATAGTCTTGATAAACCTTTCTTCTCACAGAGTAATCCCTCTCATACATACATGTTTTTGCACTCTCAGACAATAACACATACCTTCAAATCTAGCAACTAACAGCTTAAACAAACATCTTAATTTCAGACAACTCAGTTTATTTAAGAAATTAAAAACATTCTCTAGGCACTGAAAGAAGTACAGATTTATTCTGCAGCCATCAAGAAATGAAACACTGCTATCATATAGCCCCCTCCACCCCTTCCAAAATGACCCTGGTTCTGTTGGAGGTGAATCTTGCTGCATTTATTCATCCTCTTTTTTAACAAGAGACCACAGAAAAATTCAGTGTGTTTAGCAAGAGGGCTTAAAATACTAAACACAGGCCACAGCACTGCTCTCAGCTCAGCTCTGCATGAACTCTGCAGACCGCATGGAAGGTGCTGATGGCAACCTCTATCATCTGAAATGTTAGGAAGCCTGGTTATCTGAGAGACTTCCTCTCTCCTCGTGCAACTACCTCAAGTGGCAGTGACAGACACGCTCAAAGCGTGGTCTCTGGCCTTTCATATGTTCCTTTCACAGGCCAGTTTCCATAACAAAGATATACTCCCCCTTGGTCAATTTATCACAACCTCCCTGAGCACATCCCCTCCTACACAGGCACTTGGTATCCCCTCTGCCTCATCATGAAAAAACAGAACAAAAGCCCACCAACCACACAGAAATTATATTGTAGATTTGTAGATTAATGGGCTGATTCTGGCATCTCAGTTCAAATGGATTTACAACCACTGTGTTTAGCCCTGTGTGATTTCAAATAGAATTACTTCTGATGAATTTGAATGCAAATTCACAAAGCATTAAAACAAACCATGTTTAAACTCGTTGGTTCATCAGATGCAAATATCGTGCATTAAGCAGGGAATACCCATTTATGAAAATAATGAAAACTGACACCAATATAATAAAATCATTACAGGTTTATGGATTCTGGGACTTAAACAAGCCATACCCTTGCTTCTCCTAACTGATTAAATGCTTCTTTGCAGTTTATGTTTGATCTGCAATTCAAAAACAAATTAGTTTAGTCTTTGAGCCCAGAACCTTGGAAAATTGCTAGGAGGTTCTACCTCGGATTTGTCTGGGGAGAAGGGCCGGGTAAGGAGAGGAAACTGTGGGGGCAGGGAAGCTAGCACTGCAATTGAGAATAGACAGCACAGGAGAGGAAGCAGTCAGATAAATCGAGGCTTACAGACTCTACCGGCAAGCATTCATAAAACCACTGCGTGAATAGCATTGTGCAGAACAAAAGGCAATGATGATAAAATTGGCCACTTGTTTTATAAAGCTGGCACAGATGGGTCTGTCACACCATGTGCTTCATTTTTATGAAACCTCAGCCACCTTCACTTTGCATCATTTGTAGACAAGGAGTTTAAGTGCACTAGGGCAATGGATTGCCAAATATTTCTGGGATTGTCCCATGGCAACCAAGTAAATATGAATGCAGCCATGTTCTAGCTGATAAAGTAGATCTCCTGAGCTGCACCTAGATAGTATATATAGTGTGGGTATTCGTATTCCGTTAATCCCCCTTGTTTAATTATCATGAGCAAATTTTCATTTTCAGTTAGATGACAACAGCCTAGCTTAAAAGTTCCCAGTAAAATCTTTGTACCTAGATATTAAATCCTTCTCATAATGATGAGATTTAAAACAGCAAAGCATTCCTCACTGAGGCATGCAATGCTGACAATGCACTATTTTGCTGCACAATCTATGCAATATAAAAAGTTCTTTGCTGCATCATGATCTGCTTCAATTTGTGTATAAATAGCACTTGTAATAAAAGGAAATGTAACACCAAGTTTTACTTCAATAACAATTCCAGAAGAGGCTGGGAGATAATGTAGCTAACATATGCAAAAAAAATATTAGGGGCAGTTGCAAAAGCTCTTTCTCAGCATCATTTATTTCTATTTTTTTTTTTTTCAATCTGCTCACACCAGCATGAAGTATTTTAAAGAGTATTTAGAGACTGACATGTCAGGATGGTTTGAGGGAAATTTGGTTCATAGAATTTAGGTACCAACTAAATGTGTGGCAACCACCAGAAAGCCCAACTGAGAGTAACCTTCCCCATAAATTTAACTAGTTGTCCCAGAAAAGCTCCTACTGCTGAGGACAGAGATGCATGAATGAAAAGATCTAACTAGCTGTGAAGTCCTTAAGATCTACACTTTCAAATGTGAATGCCTTTAATTAGATACTCAAATTTGTATGTAAAAGACCATTAGGCATTTCTAAGAGGCAACATGCAATGCCACACTGACAATGCAGCTGACAGTGGGCCACAGGGGATTTGAGAAGCCTGGCTGTTCTAGCATTGCAGCAACCCAGTACCCACTGTCTCCATCACCTTTTATAAAACCTTACCTGACCAGCAGATCTAGGACTTCTATTCCTGCAACAGCCCTGCAATTTGTATCTATGGCTTTATTACCTCCCATGCACAGCACATGGAACCAGTAGGTCAGAGGTAAAATTGTGGCTACATTCAGGACATGCACAAAATCCCCACTGATTCACAATGTGGTTAGAACAATTTTGGATTAAACCACCAACAACAAAAAAATATGGATTTTACTCATTGTTCATCATCATAATTTCACATCAGTTCTCTGAGATCCATTCTGGCTTCCAACTGGCATTAAGATGCTGGTTAACAGCTACCTAGACCTGAATCATCGGGGATAGACATTACATTTAACCCTGTTGCTCTTTCCACACCCTTTTCATGAGTGCATTCCACATAAATATTTGGGATGGACTTGTTTTGTTACAGAGAGAAAAATGTCTTAGGTGACATGGTTTTGTGTGAGGTGTCCCTGTCCACAGTGGGGGGGGGGGGGTGGGGTGGAACTAGATGACCTTTAGGTCCCTTCTAACCCTAACTATTCTGTGATTCTGTAATTTGCTTATCAATTCAGAAACTGGTCCTGAAACTAGACTAAACTAGCTTCTGATTACAGGTATTTTCTGTGAACCATAAGGCAGGTGAGGACTTGTTTCTTCCTCATGACCTACTGGCTAAGTTAGTTCTTGAGTGCTGCTAAGAAGCTGCTGTAGCACTGATCAAAATTTGCACTGGTTGAAGTGATATATCATGAAACCTTGGCTTTAAGAGTTGCTGAATACCAGATTGGACTAGATTTCTCAGTACTACCTGCATCTCCTGTTTTATCTATTTACTTTTTCCCCCCACTGTATGAATGAGAGAAACATAACACTAAAGCATAAAGGACCACCTTAATCTGCATTAGAATGAGACTGTCCTGGTTAAATCCATGACAGAGATGTATGGGTATGTAGGAAGTGCCAATCTGAGCACTCAGATGTGGAATTAGGACTTTGTATATAGGCACTTAGAAAGTGGATCTCAGAGGATATACAGGGTGGCCCACTTAGCTTGGAAAACCCCACTCCAGTTTTAAAAGCTACTTGTCACTGCAGAGCAATTTTGAAGCAAAGTGGTACATTTGGTGGCCTCATTTACATGACAATACCCAGAATGCTCTCCTAACTCACAGCTATTTCATGGGCTGATGCATTCAAGCTTTGAGAATAAGCCCAAATCATGTGGGTGTATTACCAATGCATATTATTTCAATACTTCCCTCCCAATCCATGTGCAGGTAGAACTATTAAAGTGGGTCATCATTACAGGTAACTGAATTAACCAGTATATTTACTAGAAATCAAAATTACAAATGGTAGCTTGGCAAGTCACATTCATTGATTAGCTGATCATCTCGTACCCAGGTATATATGCTCTTAACTGTTGACATCAGTCATCAAGGTTTCTGTGAAGCACTGTCCCAATATATTAACAATCAATTAGAAAACTAAAACAACTTAGAACACAAAGCACAGATACAGAATAGTTCATCAAGATAGACTTCACTTGTCTTCTGCACTTGTCTCTCACAGCTTGCTACAAAAAATAAATGCACTACGTTGACTTACGCTGCAGTAAAGAATAGCACAGTCTGCTCTATTGTGTGGATTTCACTGCTGAGAAGCTGTAACACTAATTGTCAGTTTCCCACGATCAAAGTAATTTGGTTAAATAATTGGTTTACATTTACTATATTTTATTTGCCTCACAAAAATAAATGCTATAACAAAGGATCATCTGAAGAGGAGGGAATGCTATGGTGATAACACCAATATGGTGCCAACATATGGGGAAATATGTGTCTGTTGCGCATATAAACAATGACATGAAGCTTCAGCTGTTTAGAGAACAAAGCTTTACACCTGAGTTAACAATATTATGATATGTGCATTCTGGTGTGTGTGCATGTGTGCGTGCGAGGGGTGAAATTCTTCTGATACTGGATTTTGGTACCGAAATTCAAGAATACAGTTTTAAATGCTGATTAACCAGGTATCATTTGTAACATTTTTGATAGATGATAAACAGTGGTTCCTTTCTATTTACCAGTTACATGAAGTTTATGCTCACATGCAAAACAATGATTTTTCTATACCTAAAATCAGGTTGATGACATCACGATAACCCTTCAAGCCATTCTTGGCTTTTCAGATGCTTTTTCTTTCATATAATATGTGGATTTGACCACAATTTTTACAGCTCCTTCCCCAGATGAAGAAAGGGAACACAGTAACTAAGTGCCTGCAGCAGTCCACAGAAGCTGTTTCCTTTAACCTCCCTCTAGACTACCAGGCGTGAAGAACAGCTGAAACATTTTCCTCCAGCCATAGGAGTGGCTCTGTTTCCAAATGTTGCCAGAGCAGCTTCACTCAGAGCGGGCTGCCACTGGAGCTCCTTCAAAATTCTGCCAGAATGGCTTAAACTCAAAAGTAATTAAAAGCCCTGAAAAACTCATCAGTCAAGGGAGTGGCGTAACACCCATTAATTACAGTGCTCAGTGATGTCACACCTGTGACTTATTAGAGGCTATCCTGAAGCGGGTTCAGAGCTGCTGTTCATAATTTATAATGGTATTTTGAAGACTGCCTATTGAAAAGCACTATCTAACTGAGATGGGACATTTAGTCATAGCTGATTGCGTCCTATAAAGAGTAATATTGTGGCTTTCACTGTAAAACTGTCGTGGATGAACACAGGTTTAAATACCAAACACCACAACCACAAAATGGTGTACCTGCAGTGGGACCATGAAACTGTGATACTGATCTTAGTTTGACTATAGCTCTGTTAACTTCAGTCACCAGTCAACTCCAAGGACAGCAGAAAAAAGGTCTTCAAATGACAAAGTGATTGCTGGGTTTTTCAGTGGGTCCTGACATTGATTTTTAATATGTTAATGCTACTAGTGGAATCAGAAAGTCTATACCCTTTTGCCCAGTTATGCTTGCCTGCACTTGCAGGATTTGTAAGGAAAGTAAAATCCTGAACAGTTTACCTCAAATAAACGAGGATATGCTTATTTCCAAAAGTCCTCAGATGCTATTTTTGCTAGAATGTAGGATACATTGTCTACAGAACATTAAATTAAATTATATGGAACAATATTAACTTTTATCACTTTGTAGTAAAACTTGTTTGTATTTGATAGTTATTAACAGTAAAAAAAAATTTGCAGTGTTTCTGCAGTAGATTAAAACCTGCAATTTGCTTTTTCCCTTTGTCTGTTTTGAGTTTAAATGGAAACAAACCTTACAGTACAGAATTGGCTTAAGGTCACCTGTCTACAAGGGATTACTGTGTAGTTCCTTTTATATTTTTCCTCCTACTAGTTTGAGGGACAAAAGGGCAGCAGTACCCTAAGGGCTTTTTCAAATAACCTCTTTAGCAAATAAAGTCATACCCTATGTATAGAGGCCATTTCATCCTGGTCCCATGGGCTGCCTGTAGGGTAAAATACTGAATTTTTCTGGCATGTGTCAGTGAATGTGAAAAAGAGGACCACTACTTATAGAAAGTTAAGGGCTGATTGAAAGAATGTGAATTTCCTTAATGCGCTAATTTAAAACACTGTATATCGAAGCTGAAAACAACAGAGAAACACTGAATGCATTTACATGAACCATACAGAGACTCACATACCAACAACTGATTTACTATGGCTTGAAAACACAACAGATACAGCTTATTTGAGATCTTAAACAAACAAACAAATACATTTTCTCTGGGGAAAATAAATAAAACAAAATTATGCCTTTTCTTTATGGATGTAATCTTATGACTGTATCAACTTAACGTTACCATAAACATCTCTGAAACTAGCTGTCAAGAAGGAATCCGTTATGCTTGTATAAATTACTATTATTGTTGTCTTTATTGCTGCACTTGCTGCACCCCACTTCTGTAATTGGTTAAGAGATAATGTGCAAAATCCCAAACTTTCAAGTATTCGTAAGGTATAAAATAATGGTTTTAAACGAAATGATTTGACAGCTGCAAATGCAGGATAACACCTAGTTACATTATAGAAACAGTGTGGATAATTACTTTTTTCAAAAGGAAAGACTCCATGGACTGCGGTCCTGTCTGAATTTCCCTGCAGCTCAGATAATGTGCAGTAATACAAATCCTGTTGTCACCTCAACCTAAGTCTTTTTATCATCTATACATCAGCAAGAATGATGAGAGACGTCCCACGATTCTAACAGTCTTCCTTTGAAGGATCCACATGTTAATTACTGCACTAATTATGGTTTTTGAATAACCAAATGAAGTAAGTAAGCAGTCTATGGGAGGTACAGGCATAAACCTAAGACTGAGAAAATACTAGTTACTGAAGCCATCAGTGTAAACTGACATATTGAACATGCTTAAAAGAAGTAGAAGAAGTAGATTTTAAAAGACAAGCATCTTCAATAATTAGGGTTCCATACAGGAAAAAGAAATGTTATTTCTTAATGGCAAGTGCATTTAAACTGTTATCTAAAGATCTGAAGGTAAGCCTGCTTAATTCACTGCTTCTTCTTTTGTTATTAGGAAAACATAATTGTTCCAAATAATTAGCACTAGAGTACATCACAAGCTGACAACAAAATTATAGAAATCTTCATATTCAGATCCGTCTAGCTGGCTATTAGGAACAGTTTCTGATCATAACCCATTAGTTGAAGTGCTGTGAGTTCTTGATTGCCACCAAATAACCTCAGATATCTGCCTAAGTTAACAGCCTCTATTTATTCAGAGTTTTCTTGACAGTAAAAATTGCTTACGATTTTTACAGCTGCCACACAAAAGAACAGTATCGGATATGCTCACTTGGAAGATTAGGTGATAAAATAATTGAAATGTGGATTTTAGACACAATTTTAACTCCTAACTTTCTAAATGAAAAACAGCTACGGGATTTCAGTGTGCTACAATGGTACTATTGGCTTCCCTGTTTATTAAAAATTAAAACAAACACATTCCAAATCTTTCTAGTTGTGATGTCCATGCTAATTAAAATAAGATTTGTTTTGGGTGAGTTTTCCGGCATAACAGCCCCACTTTGTCCTTTTTTTCCCATTGAACACTGACTAGTCAACAGCTAAAGATTTCTCTGTACCTTAAAGCTCAACCCTTTTTGTTTTGTGCTTTCTTGCTAATAATTCCAGGACATAAATAGCTGTTAATTCATTCCTTAAACAGCTAACTAGGGTGGATAGCACAGCAGAAAAATCTACCAGAAAGTGTGGCATATTTTTAAAAGACACTGACAAATGACGGAAATCACTGCTGTAGTTTCAAAAGGGGAGAAAAAACCCCACAGTACAAACCAGCATATACATGGTGAGAAGGGAAGCGTACTCTTAGTTACTTACTTAGCTTCAGTGAGTGGATTATTGATAATGTAATACAGACAAAATGAAAACTTGTTTAAATTTCCAGTCTAATACTTTAGTTATCTATAATGCTATTTGAAGCTCCTTTCAAAATGTTTTTTTTTTTTTTGGTGATAATAGCTTGGTTTATAAACCTACAAAGCTTTATGTCAAATCCCATGAGGGATAACTTTGATTACTGGAGTAATTAATGATGCTGGATAGTAATATGGATTTTCTGTTAAGATTCGAGTTTGAAGTTAATTACTCTCCACATTATGATTTGCTGATTAATTACAGATATTTAGTTATAAAGAGAGATGTTAATTATTAATCTAAAAAATCATCTAGTGTAATTAACTAAAACTTTGACATCAGTCACCACTCTCCTTGTATGTAACTTCCAAGGTGCCAGTTCTACAGAGGGAGGCACAGGCCTTCCCCAAAAGGTAAAAAAACCCTTCTGCTATCTTTTTTGTATACATAGGATAGGGAACAAATTTTACTCTTAATTTGTCAGGACAAACCACCCAGTTTGAAGCAGGACAGAAACTTAATTCTTGTTAAAGTAGTTATCTTTCATCGCTTATTCTTACAATATGCTCGTCTATCACATGAAAAAAAAGTGCTATAAAAGAAATTCCACCATGAGTCTTAACTGGGTGCGCTCTTGAAATCATCTGTTAGCCTCAGAGCTGTGATGTTCTTCTGACTGATGGGCTTTGTCAGTTCCCGTGTTAAACTCTGGAATGAGCTTCAGCGTTGCTACAGATATCTGTATTTTCCAGCAACAGCAGCAGCAGCCTTTAGCAGTGCCAAGAAAATATTAGAGCAAAACTACTAATTACTGTAACAACTCAGTTAGAATTTGAAATCACCTTTTGTTTAAAAAGAAACCCCACCTTATCTTTTTCTCCCCCGCCTTCCCCCTTCCCTTCTCATCTGCAAGGAAAGATTTTACTGTTACTGTAAAGGGGAGGGGAATGCAATTAAGAAAAAGGGTTAAATCAAAAAGCATCAGCAACACACCAATGTCCTGGAATTTACCCTAGTAACACAGACTCTGAACAAGGATCTGTTTACATTATCTCTAGATCATCTTGACAATATTCATTCTCTATTTACCTAAATGAGGCAATATGATGATATTTATTGCTCAGAATGGCTAAATATAGACTTTTCCTGAGCACTCAGTATCATAGTGGGAGGTTTTGCTCTAATCTACATCTTTAAACTGACAAGCTGGAGCATTCCTAATGAATGCCTCTTTTCATCTGGATGTCTGTGTGTATTTGACAGTATAAATATTTAGCAATATCGGAGTCAGCTTGTGATTTTACCCAGATGGACTGATTGATGCCTTGGCTTGACGTTGCCAAAGACAATCCATGTAGTTATATAAGCAATTTCCCTCTTACTTCCTAAGAAGCAATTAGGTGGCCAAAGGCAGCAACCCAAAAATAGTGAGAATACTTCTGGTATCAGCTGACAACTCTGAGGGATAAATAAAATATGGTACTTAAATTATTACCACTTTACTTTCATGAATCATGGGATTAAAGCTTTCACTTCTAAAGTACATATAAATTGCAGGGTTTCTTATGTCTGTAATTTGCAAGAATCTAAGTTAAAATACCAGCTAATCAGTCAACTCACATTCACCTTGGGAAAAGTACCACCCTTCCTTGTCATTTTTGTAAATTGCATGCCTAAGCACCAATGTTATTTTCAGGGGGGAAAAAGCATGTTGTCAATAACATATATTGCAGTCTAGTTAAAACAACATTTGTTAAGGTTTAATCGCAAATGTAATCTGCTTTTAAGGTTTAGACAGAATGCTCAGAGAAATTCAAGAGACAGATAATAAATCATTTTCTCCTATCTTGGGTGTGAACAAGGTAGGTTGGAGTCTTGCAGGTGTGCTTGCCTTTTTCTCCTATGTGTTGCAGTCTGTGGCTGGGTTTTTCCATAAACCATTCAAAAATACAGGGATTTCAGCAGCTAAGAAAGGAGGAATTTTTGTACTGTGAGACTTTCAAGCTACATACGCTGCACTCTTCATATTGTTAAATATTCCCAATAATTTTATTCAGGTTGTATCTTTGGCACACACTTTGTAATTCACAATGTGTCTGCGTAACAAATTGCAGCATCAAGAAGTTTTAGCTAAATTTCATGCACACACATATAAAAATTTGTGAATACAAAAAAATCCTGGATACTGAATGTTAGCTTAACATTAGCTATGCACTGTTTGTCCGTGTCAG
This sequence comes from Neopsephotus bourkii, assembly GCF_033783945.1. Lineage (NCBI taxonomy): Eukaryota > Metazoa > Chordata > Aves > Psittaciformes > Psittacidae > Neopsephotus > Neopsephotus bourkii. Next base: position 2,773,517 of record NW_026901733.1, on the reverse strand, counting down.
TTTTACATGGTGTAAGATGACTGCAATGATTATGTCATGTGCTCTTATGCATGCTAGTGCTTTGGGGAGAAAGAACAGTCGCACATTATTTTTGGCAACAGTAAAATTCACATGTCTCAGCTATGTTGTAGATTCCGCTCCCCTCCCCAAACACCTTTAGTTTCTTTGTTTTCTATTAACTCATCCCAGTTTTTGAATAACCCATGCAATAACCCAGGAGAAAAGGCGAGGAAGACATTATTCTTCTTGACACTAATACCTATAGATCCTGTTCTGCAGTGATACCTCTCCCTATCACAAAGTACCTCAGCTAACAGAACTCCCCAAATTCAAGAGCTGGCACCATGAATATATCCCACAGACAAGTGGGACACAATGCCCACTGGTAATCAGACATAACACAATGATGCTTCTCAGGTACCAACTGTCCCCTTGTAACATATAGGATCTTTAAGTGCAGCATGCATCAGCCACAGTGTTTTCTTCTGAAAGGCAGTCTTTGGCTTACCTATTTTACTATTATCCTGTGACCAGCTAAGTGGCAAATAAAAATAAATGTATGCTGTTTTGTATTTATTGGATTTGATTAGTAATAAATTTCTTATTGACCAAATCCAGACTGCGAAGGCCTGAGGCACAATCCAATGGTCTCTACTCACTTGATCATTACATCCCACACTTTCAATCAAGCTACATTGAACTGTGTTACTCTGTGGTTTGCTTCTGAATTGTCTGGTTTGAGAATGGAGGATGGGGGACAGAAGGAGAGGAAAGCTGATGTTTTCTAGTGAAAAAAAAACTAGGAAAGAAAGGGAAGACTGTCTTTTTGAAGTGGAAGACAACTACAGTACAATACCAAAAGAAATGTGGTGATGGAGTGCACTGTACATGGTACAATCCATTGCACAGGTTGACGTGAGAAATTACTAGGTCTGAGAAGGCAAAGTTTAGAATAAACTGCATTGTTTTACAAAATATGTCATTGGAAAAAATGCATTAACTCTAATCAGCCAAAATGGTGTGATTCATTGCTTAATTTCAGGGTACCAGGCTATAAATTACATCAGGCCTGCCACAACTAATTTTTGCTGTGGCATACTAGATGAAAAATGAAATGTCCAAGTGGCTACAAGTGAAAAGCTTCCATCTTTCTTCCACAGCTGAATATTACTTACTCTAATGATGTATAATAGCCTGCAACTACACTTAACCTGTGCATTAAATGGCAGCACAAACTGTTTACCTAGAGTTATGAAGAAGAAAACAGCAAATCAAGCAAAGGAATCTAGAGTGTGTACATTAACCTCCCACATGCCAACATAATTGTCCCCTACAGATGATGTATAACACTGACTCCAAATCATACTTATTTTTTTTCATTACACATAATAGCTTATGCTTCAAGTATCAAAAGTGTCAAAGCATGTGTGATAAATTGATGCCAAAATGTACCTAATTAATAAGTCTGATGATGTTTAGATTAAAACAGATGTTGGTTGTTAACGGAACAGCAGCTAATAAAAATAATTGCAACCTATATGCCTAAAACTGCAGGTATTATTAAAAAGAACAACAAAACCGTATCATATCTGAACAGTATAAAATGGTTAGTAAGCTTTTTGGGGTGAAAATGTTCTTTTATGTACAAATAAAAGATCTGTTGACCTAACAACAGATCAAAGCAATTAATCAGATCAGCAGTACTAACACCCACCCTGTGTTTAAAATCCATAGCTAGGCTTTACATGGAGCTCACTTTTACTGGTGATACTCTGTGTGCAACAAAAAATACTGTAAAGCATATTTGCTATTATTCACTTACAATAAAAAAGGTGAATTCTTTGTTGATAATGTGGGAAAGGAAAAAAGACAATGAACTCCAGAAAGTTTGTAAATGCAATGAAGTAATCTGTGATTGCTAAAACTATCTTGTAGATACTGTTGATTTTAAGAGTTCAAATTCCACCAAAAATAAACTAGAAATAACATAATATTTAAAAACTAGCTTTAAACTACATATTAAATATCATAATAATTAAAATCTTTCTTCCCCCACATGGAAAATAATTGCTCATCACTTTGCTTCCTTTAAAAATACAGTGTCCAAAGAGAATCAGTTGATGGAAAACCTGATGACAAAAAATTCTATCGTTCTGAAGCAAGTTTTGGAGAATCTGATTAGGTCTCATGCTGCAAAACTAGGTATTCCATTTTTGCCAAAGGGCCAGCTATTATTATTAACATCATTTGTCTGAATCATTACTCTGCACCTTGGTTCAGCAAACACTATGAAGATGGCATGGTAATAAATGACCGCAGGATTCTTTCCTGCTTCAGCCTGTTTTTATCTGCCACCTCTCTACCGTCAGCTCCATCTTTCTGAACCTCTCTGAATCCCCAAAAGGGACGGGGCGTCTATTTGTTTTCCACTAGGTTACCACTCTGTCTATTGTTGTTTGCACTAAAGGGTACGAATTCAATTCATTCTTGTGACATAAAAGCACTGATACAGTAAATTTTTTGCCCAAGAGAAAATACAAAGTTGCTGAATATGGGCTAAGATGTGAAGCACTCGCATGTACGTGAAGGAGCTTTCCGAGACAGTCTTGCTCACTGAATATTGTTTTTTTCTTCCACCACAATCTAGACAATCACATTAGAGTGTTTTAAACTTACACTAACCTTGCCAAATTGGTACCTCTTGCAAAACAGTGACTGCCTAGGAGGGGTTAAGTAATATATCCTATCGTACCTATGAGCAAGAGAAGAAACAAAGGACTGGAAGGTAAAGTAGCCAATCAGTAGCTACAAGATTAAGTAAACCATTGCTTCTGTGATAATAGGGGTTAGTGGGAATGGCAGAGAACCACAAAAACCCAACAAATAGCTAAGGAGAAAAGACTTAAGAACATTTAAATAACAAAACTGGAACGAGAGAGAACTACAGGGCGATGACTAAACCTTACCTTTCAGCATGCTGAAAGTCACACAAATTGCCTTTATTCATACCTAAACATGGCAAAAAGTAATAAATATGCCATCTAAAGGAACTGATAAAAACTTAAGAGACCAGGAATAATGTCTGACACTCTGCAAAATAAAACCAAAACGTATCAAAGATGTAACAGGTCTCATTCTTTTAAATAATAAAACTTGCATATTTTCGTCTTTAGCAACGAGAAGTATTAGGGTTGGAAAATATTACATCGGGACCAGACAGATCTTCAAGATTTCCCAATTAAAAACGTCTAGTCTAAGGTTCCATCTTTTAGCAATACCATAAGGCAGATTTTATGAGAAGGCCCATTCACAAAAGTAAATGTCAGTGTCCCAATATATGTAAACATATCAGGCTTTGAGGGAATTTAAGTCAGGTAAATGAAGTTATAAAGCATACTTAGGACTGGCTTTTCACAGCTAAGGGCATCTTGTTTTCATAAATACACTGATAAAAAGTGCCAAAGTTGGTAAACCCTACAGAAAATACCCAGGTACTTTCTTATTTGACTCTTACAGAATGCTTAAAAATAATACTCCTAAATCTGCAATGTTATAACTGTTTACAAAATGTGAAAGGTTGTGTTATACATGAATTTCTTTGCCATCAAAATGCTCTACATTCCTGCCAGAAGTTAAGAAGTTATCACTTGAAAATCACCGGCTAATCTAGCTTGTGCTAAGATGGATTTTTAATGAAAGTTTAATGAATGATAAATACTTATTTCTTGATAAATGTTTAATTATGCCAATAATTACCAACTGCTGAAAACTACTGTTGTGTTAATAATGGCATTTTAGTACACAAGCAGTTTCATGAGTCATGATGCTGTTAAAGATCAGAATTCCATCTGTCTAATGCAAACTAGCAAAATAAAAGTCTAATTAATATTTTGATACATTTTCCCTATACACTTTAAAACTGATGTCCTTTTGTGAAAGAATAAATTTACTTACTCCCTTTTTGAAAGAGGAAATAAATGTCTTAGGGCCATTATATTATTAATCATTATTACTATTTGAACCTAAAAAATGAAAGGCATTAGAAATCAAACCAGACTTAGCATATGTATGAATACTTTTTGAAATAGGAGAGAATGGGCCATTGTGACGGATGAGACTGAGATTCACCTGAAATATTTTGAAACATTTGGATACCACACTATGCTTGTTGCATTAATCTGCAGTTATCTAAAACTATTTCCCTAATGTAAAAAAGACAGCAGACTGCAACCCTCATCATTTGAAAGTGAGGGGCCAAGAAACACCAAGTTGTCATGGCATCCACCATGGGGCCAGATAACACTGAGATTTTCTTAGAAGCCCGAAGAAGATAACAATATAGATATGCAATAAATCAGCACAAAGTAAAAAGAGAGAAAAATATTGGTGTGAAAAATAATGGGAGATCAAGGAGACTTTAACTGACTTATTTGTTCCAGGATTCCTCTTAGTTTGAAAATATCTCCCATATTCATTGTATTCATGGTACTTATTTCTGCTGTGCTTCTGGTATAATTGCCACAATATCTGTGTATGGCCTAGCCAAACATCCTGGCAAAGTGCTACGCCATCACAGCACATGAGAACCTTAAGGTGTGCTCTGGTTGTCCCTCAGAGTGCAGGCTAAATTCATTGTAGGCATACTAATTTATGAGGAAGTACTGCAACATATGTCAGTGGATATCTGACATTATTAATATATTGCTAAACTGATACTTCAGTACAACAAAAATACCCTCGCTTGTGACAATCAAAATATGAACAGGATAATACCATTCTATGAAGTGGAATATTAAAAAATATAAATATTTTCTGGGAAGAAAATTAAGCTTTTAATGATTGAAATACAACTTCTCTGCATCATCTCCAATGCTATGATATATTTTGCATTGGGATATTTAAAAGGAGTTTCTGATTCTTACACACGTTGAGCTTACATTCTTAAAAATGTTGAGTTTTTTCTTTCTTTTTGAAACTATTTAAAAGTTCAATTTAAATGGATCTTTGCTTTTCACAGCAAAGACTGATCAGAGCACTATGGAAGATATTTTATTCATCAGTGATGTACCTCATGTGGGTTCGACTAGGGGATCCCATAAATTGTTTCCATTTCCTACATCTACAACTCAATGACACAAATTTGTTTTCTACATAAATGCAATGTATTTTTTGAGCTGGCATTCTTGCTCAACATTTATACAATCTTTACTGTGCATCAGAAAGTACTGGAGGAATCTGACCTCTACTTGGGTACCTTACAGAATACTGTGATTTTGAAACTATTCTTGTAGTTTTAAGAATTGCCTGACAACTTTGATTCATTTTTCACCATGTTTTTTTGCAGATTGGCAGTAGTTCAGACAAAAAGGTAGTTAACCACATAAACAGGCAATAAATCCAAATACTGAACCAAACAAACATATTAACGAAATATTAGAAACAAGATTTTCTTGCTGAAGAGGGATGGGTTGCTGTTATGGGTTAGTACAGTGAGCCTGTTAACATCCATATAGCATCCACAATGCAATGCAGAAGTCAGCGCAGTGAAACAGAAAACAAAGCCCATCCTGACAAATGGCTGATGGCTTGCAACACTTCCTTCATGAGATTAACTAAGGAGAGTGAAGAACAAATGCAAAGGTACATTCAAGTGTATATTGTCAACTCTTCTGCAGTTGAATCATAGTGGGATATTGCTTTAAGGTTATAAAAATTACCTTGATTGTACAACAATGCAAGAGATTGTCAGTTTTAACCTTTTGGCTGATGTCATACTGTGTTTTGTAACACTTGGAATCTAAAGGCAGTAATTTATAGCTATCATCCTCCTCAATATTCTTTATTTTAAACAAATGCAAAATCCATACATCTCCTATGGGAAATTTTACCCCTCACTAGTCAAAACCATATAGAAACTGGTCCTTTCAACTGAGTCAAATGGTTCATAGACCTTAATGGGGGGGACAGAATCCTGCCCCATACGATAGTGGGATGAGCAAGTAATTTCCAAATCCCAGTGATTTCAGGGAGAGGGGCTGCTTTCCCTCACAAGTCCACCCAATAGAAAGTAGAGCAGATCAGCTAACCTTGCCCAAAATCGTTACCATACATCATAAAAAAAATTACTTAATTAGTGAAGGAATACAGCAATTTGCAAGAATTTTTAAAGACAGTTCAACTCTGAGTAACTTGTCTATGAAACTTTCATTCCATTGCGATACTAGAGTGGAGTTTAGAATTAAAATGCTGCTTACAAAGATCAATTACCTGTCTTAATCCCATCACCTCCAGTCTTCATCCTCTGTTTCCAATTCTTTGCAAACATTACTCCTCTTGAAGCCAATAAACCTAAAATGTTTCATCGTGAATATCTCAGAAGCGATTAAGTACATGCTGTGCTAATAATAATATTTTGGTTTTCTGTGCTTTTAAAGCTTGGTAACATACTGGTAAAAACTGCCTGTGCCTACAGTTGCTCTCATTACAGCTGGACTGGGTGGAGCTATGCTGACTGGAGCTGAAAGGTGAGAGATTTCTCCTAAAACTATGTGGTAGAGAGCCATATATTAAAGTTTCATCCACGTAAATGGAATGTCACTCTTTTATAACTACAGTCCACAATGATAATCCTCTTGGAATGCATTAATTATCATCCACCAGATAAGTGTCAAAAGCTACATTCCTAAAGGATTATCAATTCCCACCCAATTTCTACTGCAGCTGAATAAGGAAGAAGAAAAGTTAGTGGAAAAAGAAGAAGCATCAAGAAGCTCTTAGTCTTCCCAGTTATTCTTTGCTCAGATTGAAAATACAGCTTTTCAAAACAGCTCAGCCATTCATATAGCTTTCATCACAATCACACAAGTAGAAGAGAGGCAGTGACATGGTATCTGTGTTAAAATAGGAAAGATTTTGTCCTGTAGAGTCTTTCATTATATAGCGACATTCTCCTTAAAAGTCTTGGGAAAAAGAAAGAAATCCCTTCACTGCTAGAAGGCTTCAGTAAAGACCTCTGCTTGGCTACATAAAATAACAATCTTCTTCAAGTTAAGGCATTTTTAACCACTACGCAAAATAGTTTTCTACTGCACTTTATTTTTATTATTTTTTTTTCCTATGCCTTCACTTTTCTACTGTTGAAGATAACAGAACTCAAACAAAACTTTCCAAAAGATTTCTGTGAACAACTTGCTCAACTGCATAGGCAGGAGAAGGTATAGTAAAGCCAAACTGCTCCAAAGATAAGGAATGAGTCTAAAAACTAAATGCAAACAATATTTGATTTTTGTACAAAAAAGCTATACAGATACACACCTCCAAATAAGCACAGTTATTAACATAGTGTGTTGCTTTATTATAGGCTTCTGGATGTAGCTTACTACTTTTTATTTAGGTAACTGCGTGCAACACTGCCATTTGTGTAAAATGAAGTCCAACCAACCTTACAACATATAAACCAGTATGTAATCAACTGAGAAATACACACACAACCAAATACATGCATGGGTAACACCATCTAAACCAGCACCACAACTTGCCCTGCGTGTCTAACATTATGCCTACGACCTCATTAACCTCAGAAACTGAGGTGGAGACTGGAGAGGACAATTCTTCAACCAAGACAGGTGCAAGTGCACAGGAAAGTTAGTGGTGAGCCTCTTCATGCTGTTTTTGCTTCTGAGTCTGCAATGACACGATACTTCTGCACAGCAATAAATAGTATTAGTAATGTCTTATTGACAATTTATATATTCTAACTGATCTTAGGGCTATTGTGTTTGGTCCTGTACAAACACAGGAGCTGAGGGAAGCAACCCATTGAAATGGTTCACAGTCTGAAGACACAGTGAGAATAAACTGTTAGCACTGAAAGCATAATGTTGAACAACTTGCACACATGGCCACAATTCCACAGAATAAAGCCCTTTTATTCTCCAAACTAGGACATTTCAAGTCATTAAGAACACTGACATCTTACTACATTTGTTGCTATCACTGTGAGGCACCATGCAGTTGGAAATGCTGTGCAATTTTTCAGATGAGACATTTTGGGTAGATTCCTGCAGCACATTATCCAAAACCAAGGCTGTCCTGGTAAAATTCCAGTACTTTTTTTAGTTACAGTATGCTTATCTGGGTTTCCTCTACAGTTTAAACTGAAAACGACATTAGTCATGTAATGTTGTTGCTCTCTGTTGAAAACCCTACAAATTTCACCTCAGCTACGTCTGGTTTTCAGTGGGGAGTGAAGTCTTCTGGATGTGCTAGAAAATTGTAACAGGTTTCAACATCCTTTGAGACAGGAGATACTACAGAAACATTAGATTATTACAGTGAATCTGGAATTGTCCAGAGGACTGCAATGCTGAATTGCAAGATACATTCCTTGTTTCGTGGTCAGTATTTATTAGCAGGCATCCATGGATCTGAGCTTAATTTGACTTCTACTCCACCTTGTACAACAGTAATAGTGGATTTTCCCACTATCACTGAAACAGGATGAGATTCTAGGTTTTGTTTGTTTAGCAGGGCTTTTTAAATGAAAACTTTGGGACATCTGTGGGTGCCTTGCATTATATTAACACATGCACCTCACTGTCTCCTGTCTTAACAGTGTGTTGTCACATTTGCAGTTTGGGCAAGACAGAATTGCTCATCCTCCCCTCGCAGCCCATCTGGTTTCTCCCAAGCTGCTCAGGCGACAACACTCTTAAGAAAAAGCAATGTTATCAGGGGCACGTACCAATATATATCACATATTGCAGCATGTTTTGTCATTTACAATGCATCATAAAAAGTTACATAGCATCTGACCTGCAACATGATGTAATGTAAAATGACATGCTTACATTGAACAGCATTACATTACTCAAAAATCGAAATGTAAAGAAATAAGCATGGGAGGGTGTCTATTTATTTATTTGGAATGCTATAAATTCTGACAGACGTTAATTCAACCAAGAAAGACGGTGAGGTGGAGTAACTAAATATTTAGCTGCATGGCTGCTTAGCCACTTGCTAATGCCATTTTTACAAACAAAAAGAATGAAATAATACACTATGATATCTGTTGTACATCTTTAATATTAAGCACAACAGATGCTTAATATTAAATCACAGAAATAATACCAGTATCTTCCAAGGTGCAAAACCATAGTCAATTTTCTTCCTGTTTTACTACAAAGTGAAATGATTGAGATGTAAAAATGCATTTTAAGTCTTTTTGTTAGATTTTTAACAGCAAGAGTGCTAAGCAGCATTCTATACATTCCACAGATCTGCTTTTTAAGAATCAACATGGTGCACACCATGTGAACTGTCACATTAATAACCCTATGCTGATATTCAAATTTTCTGTCTTAAGCTAAAGAAAGATTGAATACCCTGCTGTTGTGTGGCCAAGATTGAAGAGGTGTCTCACTGACATTGTTCAAAGTTTATGAAAATATATGAATGCTCAAATGTCATTGGCTTTGCGCCTCCAACAGACTGTGGTTTTATGAGAAATCAGTCTTTTAATCAAAATGATTGAATACCTTAAGGTCAAATCCAAAGATACCAGTTAATATCTAGAAACGTGCTATTTCTGCAAATTTTGCCAAATTTGTGGTGCATTTTAAAGTGTTAATTTGTGCATTCCATATTGAAAATTGATCTTGAGTTTTAGCTTTTTGTCAAGCAAAAACATATGGTTACAAGCTCTATGCATTTTATGTGACGGCTGTTGAAGCTGTCATATGTGCAAACTTGATAACCGATGTGACACATACGCAAATAATTTGCTTGTTTAGTAACAATTCAAAGATTCATTATTCATGCAAAAACACGTTGTTTTTTAAAAATGATCAGATGGAAGTAGTCTTCATTTTGCACAATCCAGTCTCATTGGTGTGCAAACACAGATAAAATAAAGCTGGAACTAAGTGGTATTAAAACAAATCCAAGAATATGGGTATTTTCAGATAATTATTGAACCAGATGGTGTTTTTTGTTAATTCTGCCATCAGTCTGAGAACTTGATGTCTTACATCTGCACTTGGTAAAATAAATTTTGCCACTGACATTATTTCAGTTTTCTTAAAATATTTCAATCAGTTTTATGCCAAGATTTGCAAACATCTGCCATTCTTCATGACTGTGAGATGAAATTATTTGAAAAATTCTGTTAAGAAAACACTTATCCCAAATTTAACTTAGGCTTAGCACTTCTGCTGCTAACTGCCTGAATTACTACTTTATGAATATTATAAATAAAATGCTAATCGTGTGCCAAAATACCGCTACCTTCAATTCTGAGAGGAAGAATCTATATAAATCAATGAAGACTTGAAGGCTCATTTGGGGATGACACCTTGGAACTGAAAGTCCCTTACTTTGCTTTCTTAAGGTTAAGAGGTTAGAACTACATTGGCACAGAACTAATGAAAACCTCCTCCCTGGCCTCTGTAAGAGTAAATAAACAAAAATAAAGAATATTGGAATACGTGACCAATCTATTAATACCTATTTTCAGTCAATGGGTATAAACGTAATCTAGTCTTTTAACCTGCAGCTATGTTGCTCACCCTAACAGAACTCCTCATAAACATTATCACTCAAGTATTGTACCTCATAAACAGATGTGCTTAGTCACTTACCCACATTTGACACCATATATAGCATTTAGATACTTCCTTTCTGTGATCTAAATCACAGACTTTCTTGAAAATTCAGCTGCAACACGCAATAAAATTGTAGAGCTGGATTAACTACTCCAGTGCTCTACTTCTACAGCAAATCCCAAATAAGACCACTTTCACATACAGTAGATAAACTCCACTTTTTCAAGTAAATGTATGCTCTGTAACACAAGGTGCACCTTAGCAATCATCAGACTACCAGAGGCACCATGTGCAATGGTATTTTACTTATACCAAATATCATAATTGTGTCAACTTATTTATGGATTTTACAACAGGTGTGGCAAAATCCCCACCGCTTTCACTAGTTGGCGAGGTTTCATTACGGTGCTTTGTCATGCTAGCACCTTGGTGTGGGTAACACAATAGAGCACACCTGAACTGGCACATCAGTGAAAGTCTTCTGTAGTGTTCACTCAAGACATATGGGTTTGATTCCCAGTCCTGAACACCTGCTCCCTGGCCTGAGAGGAGATAGGAAGACCTCTGAGTAAGACTGTATTTAAAAGTAATGACTGTTCACAGAAGAACTAGGAATCCTATATGGAAATGTGCAGACTTTCTCTTGTAGGGATCTTTTATGAAAGCTTCCCTCAGTGCCTTTTATTTAATGAGAAATAGAAGAGATTGCCAAGGGTTGTCCACAAAAGGGAAATTTCTGGAAGAACTGGTATGTCCATGTGCATGAGCATGTGAGGATAAAGGCTGTATATCCAGAGACAAATCCATATCTCCTGAAGTGAACCTAGAGATAGATCAGATCTCCTGTGGTGCACTGATTTATCTTGATGTAAGATGGGAAGTACAGCACAGTACTCCACAAAGATGTTTTTACTCTATTTAAGCTGACTGATGGGAAGGTGCCACAACACACCAGCATTTTGGGGAGTATCCTTAGTCCCTGATCAGCTTACGTGCAAAGGTTGCCTTTGCAGGAGAAATCAGGGCACTCTAAGAAGCAGAAGAAAAGGGGCATATGGGAATATGAGGGCAGATATTCCCTGATATGCTATTGGGACACATCTAGGGTATTTATGTCTGGAACCTAAGAAGTGCCCCAGGGTCCCCAGTTTACATGTAGCATTTGCTATATGCCAACCTGAGAACAATCAAGGGGGGGGTGTGAATTATAGAAACTGTAGACCTTCTCCTCAATAAAAAGCCTGAACACCCCATTTTCCCCCAAATCAGAAAATACTACCTGTTTGAATACTTAAAATCAGCTTTAAATAACTCACATGGACTTTTTTAGGGTACACAAGCCTATGGTTGTTGACTGTTTTTTATGTTAGTCTTTTTTTTAATCTTTTGGTTCTCTTTTATGGCTTGAGGCATGCAAGCTGTACAGAACTGATATCAATAAATGCATTAAAAATATACTCAATATATTTTGAGGTAAATAACATTTAACTATCACTAGGTAGGTAATTAAAAAATATACATATAAAATCAATTTGTAGGTATTAATTGAATACTATTTTAATGTTATTCCTATCCAGTATCAGACAGTTGGGGGTTTTTTTTAAGTAAAAAGACTGATATGGAATGTCTTTTTTTTTCCTTTTATAGACTTGGCAAAGACCATCAGTTTATGGCCTGTTTCGTTTCTTGCCAGTAGACAGCACTGAAAGTTATAAAACTAAAACAATTGCTTTCATTTATATCCTTCCCTGATTACTCTGATAGCTGAAATGTCTGAAGAAGTTCAGAATCTGTAAAGCCTGTCACATTATAGAAACATGTCTCCTTAAACTAAATGTGAAATTCCAGTAATTGAAGTGATAAATCTACTGTTTTTGCTGGGGTACTTTTGATGAGAACTATAGTAGTAAATTAGAAATTATTCTCTGCTGTTATATCATGGTAAAAGCCTTTCCATTATCTGTTGTCAGTCACTAGGTATGGGCAAATAACTCAGTTGTCAATCTAACTGTGAAACCTTAAATTCTGGGAATAATCAATAAGGAAAAAAACCAAAACCTCTCTATTATCGTCACGTAATCCTTTAGACAACTTGAAGTTGTTTTTTCCCTTTCTACTTCTGCACATCTCATTTATTCACAGATATATTGGATATCGTAGAATATTTCATTTTTTATAGGAAGTTACATGTCAGCTTGTTTTCAAATGGTATATGAGTTACATTTCAATATGGGTAAGAAGCTCTACCTGTGTGTCTAAATGCAATTTTATACATGATACAGACTTAATTAAATTAGCAGTAAAAGCCACCTACATTTTATTATTGATTTTCAGCTATACTATTTATTGCCTAATATTTCTAATTTAAAAGTCCATGATGTTTTGTTCTTTCAAAACATGATTTGAAAGACTACAATGAATCTGAAGAGCAATACAAAGAACAAATATTATATACCATATCCTTACATTACAATCTGGATTATAAAAAAGGCAAAAGCAATCACTTCCATTAATTATGTACCAAGATAAACCTTCACAGCCTGGGTGCAAGTGACAAGAAGTAGCTTAAGTTCTTAGCTCTGACACTTACTCTGTGACCACTGCTGTATCATGCAATCCCCCCCTGCGTCATTTCATCAATAGGTAAAATAGTAGGAAAAAAAAACAACCCCAAACCAACTTCAATTCATGATCACCAGCTAGAGTGCTAAAAAGACTCAGCAATGTTGGGAAACTGTACAGGGATGTATGGCTGGAACTACTAGCTAACCATTTTAAACATTTCTAAAATTACACTGTATTACTTATTTAAAAAGAGACTGGACTAAATGTCTGGAACAGTGTTGGAGAAATATTTTCCTGTTCATATTTACAAGTAAATTGTTCAAACCCTTTTGATCTAGGATGAGCTCCAGACAGAACTTAGACTGAAATATGCAATCAGAGAATGTCTAAGTAGAGCATTTTTTTACCTCCTGATTTGAGCATATAATGGAAATAGATGTCATTTCTGAAATCTGGATGCAAGTTCCAAGTTCTAGAAATTTAGAAGGTTCAAATTCAAGATTCTTTATCAGTCCCAAGTCTATTTTACATATTTTAGAGAAGAATTAGTTGCAAGTAAAAGATTACAATCACTGTTTTAGCTGTTTTCAGTTTCTGGTATAAGAATAGGTGTACAAATGATGATTAAAGTATTTGAAACTTTCACTAAAATCAATGAGAACCAAAGAGAAAATACAAAATCTTTGCTTAGCAATTTTCTGAGCAACTGCTGACAATATAACGAAACTCAATGAATTTATATACTGCAATTTTGTGTGCTTGAAACAATGCTGTATAAGAACAATAAAAACTGCTCATAAAGGAACAGATTCTTGGGTTGTTCCACCTGACAGCCCAGATTCTACCAATTTAATATCATACAGTACAACTTGCTTTGGTACCAAGGAACAAAGTCTCTGATTCACAGGATAAGGAATATAGAGAGTGTAAAATATGGACTCCTCCATGTTTCCCTTTGGACTTGCTTTTGAAGGGAGAGGGAAAGAATAAGTAGATGAGGAAGATGAGCTGAAGCAAAAATTTGTATCTGAAAACCAACTTGCTTAATGTTTTTCTTGAAGAAAGGAGGTGAAAAAGTATGTGTGTGATGATTGGTACGTGTACAAGACCTAACATAGCAAACAGCTGTGGAAGGCACTTCTCACACAATCTCTGTCTTGTTCCTACTCTCCTCCCTGTGCACCTGACATATTGTTTCTCCTTCAGTCACTGTCATCTCTGCCAGTAGTCCCAGTGTCCTCCCTGCTGTTGCCTTGCCTTTATTAGCAAGTTTTATACTATAATTCACCCAGTTACAATGAAATCCATCTAATTGCACTAGCTATTCCTAGAACACAGGTGCACTTGCTTTAAATTAGGTTTACACCAATTTAGCTATACATCATAGATTATACATTCATGCAGAATAAAACCGAAAAATGAGAGGATGGGGAAAGGAGAGATTAAGGTTAAAATAAACACAAACAATGAACATCCCTGTACAGTGAGGAGGTAGTTCTGACACTTCCGTTAGAGGCTGAACTAAAGGAAATGATAAACAAGTCAGCTCTAGAATGAAATTAACTGGAGACAGAAGTGAGATTCAAAAGGGGAATGAAACAAATCAAAACTGGATGCATGAGCTCCAATGCATTTGAAGGACTAGTTGGAGATTCTTCCTTACTTCTTTCCTCTTTTGATCTTAACCTTCTATCTAATCTTCTAGCAGTGGTACCTGTAAGTCCATGATGCTTTCTAGGACACAGCTGATAAAAAGCACAATACCTTTTGTGGTGCCACCCCAATAAAAAAACTCTTGCTAAATAAACTAGTCTCTTATGGTTTTCATAAAGCTGCTACAAAGCTTAACAGAAGACTGAAATCTGGCTACCCAAACTGTAGTCTACAAGGTAATTCTGTTTGGCTTAGAAAGATATGTCCCATCACATAGCATGAAAAGGTTTTCTTGCCATCTGGCTCCTGAATAAACTGCTATAATATAACCTAGTGTCTGTTTGTCAAGAAGTTTGATAATCTGGTTTAAATTATAACCTGTTTTCATTTTCTTAACTGTTTTTTCTTCATATTGGCTGAGATTTTCCATGACTGGGTCCTTGCCTGGTGATGCTCTCTGGAAAGTCTGAGAAAATCCATGCCAGTTACTTTTTCATCATGTGAAACTGAAAGAAGAATAAAAAGCTCCCATTGTAAAAAAAAAAAAAAAAAAAAGAAGTTAAAAAATCAGAATGTAATTCAGATGCAGCAGGATGTTGGGAATTGGCATGTATTCACTATGCACTGTTAAAAATACATTCATTTTTCAGACTGCAAAGAAAGGTTAGAAAACAGAGACCTGAATGACTAAAATTCACCTCTCCATCAGTGCCACAGTCAAACTAATGAAGTTCTGAAGTCTTTTATGAAGGAAAACTTACTGTATGAAATGTTGCTGTATTAGAAATATAATTAATATGAGTCATGACACCAAAAAAAAAAAAAAGCTCTTCCTGTAACACAGTATCAGCAATCATGTTCATACATCACAATGTAGGATTACACAGGTATTTAGACTATTAAAGATTAGAAAATGCACAAAACTGAGACAGTTGGATGAGGAAATGTGTTGAAAATAATGTATAAAGGATTGTTTTTGACATATTAAAAATACATAATAAAATGACTCCTTATTATGGCAGTAAGCATGGCAACTTTCGAAGTGAAAACATTAGCACCTATTTAAGCACAAGATTCTTTCTAACTGCACTAGAAAAAAAACAATTAACAAGGTAATCCTTTTATAGCACATATTTTCACACAAATAAATAAATCAGATTTGCTGAAACTTTCTGAAAAGCAGAAACCAGATGAAGTCATGGGGCAAAAAGGGGAAAAAAATCAGTCAAAACTTTAGTGTCTCTCTACAGGAACTGAGAGAAAAGACACACGATAAAATGTTCTGCAATAAAGATTTCACACTTCAGTCATCAATAAACAGAGTTCACAATGGGGGATTATGATATTCATAGCCCATGGTACCATAACTTAGAATTAGCCCTTCGTAAATCAAAAGAATGATTTAGGATGAATAAGATGGAATTCAGCATTGGAATGCAACTCATGGTTTGGCCTGCACTAAACTACCCTAAAAAAAAGTGGTTGTGAAGAAAGTCTCTTCCAGTCAGTATTAATAGTTACTAACATTCAAATTTGGTTGCTTCAATTCCATTTGCCTCAGGATTTGATTTCTGATCCACTTCAGATGTCATTCATGTTAATGACTTTTATGTCAATGATTTTTTTCTTTACCTTCCTATCTTAATTGGAAAAATCTTTAAGGATGGGAGATTCTTATGCCATAATTTACATGTATAGTATTACACGACACACCCAAGCAACACCACAAAGCTTATGCTGCAAACTGAATAATTTCAATCCGTGTTTTCAGTTTAACAAACCATATTTCAGTTTAACAACTATAACATTATAGTGCATTATACTCAAACTCATCTTCAGGGTAAAGAATATGATTTATTTCTTCTTTTGTCTGGTGTGTAAAGAAACGTTGTGGTGTGTAAAGAAAGTACATGCAGTTGCTTGGTCAGATTCTTTTTATTTATGGTGATTTTCTAGATATTTACCTTATATGTAATATTAAGAAGGACAAATTTGGTTTTCCCAAGCTTGGCTGTAGGATGATGGAAAGATACAGAAGGCAAAGAAATACTTTGCAACCCAGATTCAAGATAGTGTCTCTTCAGGTAAAGCTGGGCTGCGGAGTCCATGTTGAGTTGGGGATGGTTAGGGGCAAGCTTCACACAATAAAATCGAAATCTTCTGAACTGTCACTCAGTCTTTGGGTTCTGGTTGATAACAAAATCACTGTTTTACAAAGCTACTTTTTTGTCCTCTTAATCCCTAACAACAGATTTCTTTTTTTTTTTTTTTTGAGAAGCCACTGTCACATTTTTTCTTACCTCCAAACTGTAGCTGGCAGAGCTAAATTTGACCCCAAATAAAATGAAGGGGCTTGTAAGTACCTACACGTCAACATGGATACCTAAAAAATGCTCACCAGTTTTGAAATAAGGGTTTCAATCCTTCTTTGGTGGAGATGGTGCAAATAGCACCTAACTAAGGCTCTAGTTAGAAACTTCATTGTATGAATCACTCACAAGCAAACCAGTTGATACTGGGAAAGCCTATTATACTTACAATAAACCTCCAAGTGCATAACTTGTGGCTTGAAGTGCAAATTACAGTACCCTGGATTTTACACTACTTAGATGCAGATTTCCTAGGTGTATTTGGAAAAAAATAAATGCCCAAAGCTTTTACCAACTGAAGAAATTAGCACCTTCAGTTCCACTCACGACTTGAAAACATTCATGTACAAAGCAGGCCATGTTATCTCTATGCCTTTTGCTGTATTTACTACAGAAAAAAATATAGTGTCCTGTGATCTACCTTTGCAATTTAAACTGCAGTATTTTAGGTAAGTTGTGCCACTCTGAAGAGTTGGCAGGGAAGTGTCCCTATTGCTCCTGGACTGAAAGACAGCGCAATTTAGTAGGTAGGTACTCTTAAAGGTGAGGACCCTTACACACAAGCATTCTTCAGGGACTGTTTATCCACATGCCACTGGAATAGCTAGTCTAAATGGACTTTCTGTAAGGTGAACCTACCCATACTATAGGAAGAGGAATAAAATGTGAACAAGTTTTTCATCAAAACTTTTTACACACTCTTTGATATTCTCCTGTTAATAAGTAGCCTGTTCCTTTGTGAAATATAAACAGACCTACTCCCTAAAAAAAGAAATGCATTTCTGTTTTGAGTACATATTAGTAAATGACATACTCCCCTTTTTCCTTATATACTTTGGTCACAAGTGAAACAGCTATTGACCACATTTATATCTTTAAATTATGGTAACTATTATAGTAATTATTATACATACAGAGACACGTATATACATGATGAATAACTATAATCACTGGGTATCAGTGTCTCATTGTGGTAAGCATGATCAGTTCCGTCTGCTGTCTTTCAGTTTCTCTTGAAATTAAGTCAAGTATCATACTATCAATTACACTAACAGTTCATTTTTGAGGGTTTTTCCTCTGACACATGCAAGCTAGAAATCCCCTTATATTGAGCAACTAAATCAGGACATGTGAGCTTAGGGAAACAATCCACATACCTACAGAATGATCCCAGACCTGAACCCTGATGACCTTTTACCTACAAAATTGTGTATGAGGGCACCCACTGCTACCCAGCTCAGCAATAGTATATTCTTGCACTGAATTTTCACCATATATACCGCATTAAATGTTGAGCAACTATTTTCAAAGATACTGTTATTCATTTGTGTCTATTAGTATAAACAGATTCCACAGCAACCATTTTTGCTGTTTATTTTTTTTAACAAGAATATATATCTATTGTTTTCTAAAAATTCTTTTATTTTCTCATAGAAAAATCACTTAAAATTATTCTCTCTTTGGAAGTAACTATCTTTGCTATTCATCTTACTTTTTGAAGGAAAAAAACAGAAGTAAATGAAAACTGAAAGCTAGTCAGTAACACTGCCACTACTTAGAAACTTCTTTCTTGCATACCCATTCAATACACTAACATACACTGCTTCTGATGAATAAAAGTAACGTGTTTGGGTTTTTTTTGTATATGCAGATAGGTGGCTCAAAAATCAGCAAGAGAACTTCCAGTTTCACCTTCTGAAATCTGGGTACCAGATGAGTGCAACAACGTAAATTCAGAAACAATGAACAATTTTATCTCTCAGATATGCTGGTGCTATTTCTTCTACTGAGACCAACACACTGCCATAGCAAGCCACAGTATTTAAATGTTGCTCACCATTTTATGTCTAATGGTGGTATAAAAAAATAAAGCGAGACTAGAGAAAACCAGGACTCTTACTAAGCTGTTATTGTCCCCTCTAGTTTGCTTCCAGCCCCTCAATTTCAATCCATGTTGCTCTATTTTGAGGATGTTTTCAGATGCATTGAAGTGCACTTCGACAGATCCTTGAAGCACAATATGGATTGAAATGAAGTTGCCTGAAGATATTAGTAATAGAAATCTCTGACACAGCACTGTGCATTGAGAAATTGCTTGATACTTATTAGAAAGCATCATATTAATACAACACTGTTAATACAGAGCTCTACAAGAATGCATAATAAAAATGCTGTTAAAAGAATTTTGCAAATGAAGTGGCAGCTTTGGGGAAGGCAGAGTAGAAATGGGAAGATGAAGAGATGAAGGTTTAAAGGCATTCATAAATACATACTTTAACAGGCAGCAGCAATCCTCCTTCTTCCTGCAGTCCCTCAAACCCCAAAGCTCCCCAGATAAAACAAAAACAACCCCTAAGTGCACATTTACTTAATCATTTAAATTTAACTCTTTCAGTCCCACCCCAAGACATTCAGGGAAAGAAAAGCAGGTAAAATGATAAAATATTACTTTTTCTGTTTCAGAACCAAAATTCCAGAGAAATGGACTGCAGAAAAAAAAATTGAAAAGCATTAGAAAAATGGTTTTTTGCTTCTTAAATAAGATTTAGGCCAAGAATGTTTTTAATAGCTAAGACATAGCTTTTTCCTAGTAAGGAGGTTTACAATGGAAATACAGGCTGACCTTCAACTGCCATGGAGCAAATGGCGATATCCCAATAAACTTGGCAACTATTTAAAATAGCCTTATGGGATTTCATTTTAAAGAAGAAAGAGACTACAAATTATGGGCCCAATCTAACTGATTATGCATTTCCCTTCCCTTCAATAGATGTTCTCCCTAGTAGGGATGGCATGAATATGGGGAACACTTACTCTTCCAACTCCACAGCATGGACACCCTGACCTATGTAAGAAAACACAGCATGAACGCAGATGCATGTGTGCTGATACAGTTCACAACTACCTGACTTTCACCTCTGGTAGATTTTTGCAATGGCATAACCAGCTGTAGAATTGCTATTTACCCATGCTATCTAGATAAGCAATAATAGCAATAGTGGGCAGGGAGTGTTCATGAACAAAGAAGATTAAAAAAGAAATAGTAATAAAAATAGGCTTTTTGTGGAAAATTGTGGTAGGAGATGACTCAAAATCACAGGATGTCCATATGGTATTGCATGTAGGGAAGACTGGCAGTCACAAGATTTAACTGATAGGCACCTGCTATTTAGGTGTCCTCCAAAGCTTTACTAACATAGCCCAAATGAGATTACTGATGATTCCCTACTCCTAACTTAAGCTGAATCCTAATATCATAGAAGAAATATACAACATTATTTTGCATATGAACAAAGAGACATGAATTGCCTCAGCTGCCCATGTCTATGTGTCTAGTAGCATCTGACACTCTGAAGGCTATTTGAGAGGTCCACCTGGGGCAAAGAGGCAAGGTGGCAATGGAGACTATGCCCCTCTGGAGAAGCAGCAGCAGATAAGAGGGCAGCTCAAATCCAACTATGTGTGAACAGCTGAGCCTGGTGTCAGTGCATAGGATGTTAGCACAACTTAAATTGCAAACAGTTACTGGAATTCAGGCACTAACAGTAAGGATTAACATACTGTCTTATTTTTACCGACTGTTTGAGTAGGCACATTTTTTACATTTGGATTGCTCTACACAAATCTCTGAAGGTGTTTTAATGAAGAACAGGAATTCTAATTTGCCATATCTAGGGACTATGGCAAATAGTACAAAGTCTAAAAATACATATTGTACTTTTAAAAATATTTTTCTATTTCTTTAAACTTCCTGTATTCACAATAATTCCCACCTATGATGAGTGGGATCTCCTAACTTGATTCATGATGTGCCATACTATATGCTAAAAGTTATTTTCAAAGTTGTTACTCTTTTGAGTCTTTTACAACATAAAGCTTTATTAACACATTCAGGACTATACTCTTCTCCTGGAGAGAAGAGACAGGGGGATTTCTCAACCATGGATATGGGAACTATCCAAACCTGGATAGTCCTCTCTTAATGACTAAAAAAGTACCATGTTCACAGCTTTGGGAAGCTTCATATTATGTGTGGGAAACCAAGCAGACTACCAATTAGAAACACTGAACAACTGGCATTCATCGGAAGGTCATGGTCAGAAATTGCAAATAGGGGAAGGAAATATGACTGCTAGAAGTGGTAAATAATAGAGAGGGCAGAGGCTAAAAACTAAAGACAGTCATAAAGTAACAGTGTAAAAATAAACCAGAATATGAGAAGATGGTGAGAACAAAGAGGAAAAAAGGTAAGAAGAAATGGGTTGGACATGTAGGAACAAGGTAAAGCAGAAAGGCTGGAGAAACTATGAGTGTCAAGGAGAACATACAATCAAGAGGACAGGAATAGGAAAAAGAATGAGAAAGCAAGTTTAAAGACAAAGTTAAACAAGTAAAAATAGAAAAGGTGAAAAGAATAAGAGATGAACAGGAGGAAATGACAGAAGAAAGAGGAGATACGACAACAGCCCTGACAGAAAAGAAAGACTACTGTAAAAAAACCAAGGAGAAACAGTTGGAGGGGAGCTCTGCAGGAGGAGCCTTAAGGAAGGACAACAGATGTGCCAAGGTGATCTGGGTTCCCTATCAGACCTCTTCATGGGACCCTACTACCTGTTTAAAAATAAAAAAAAAAAAGAAAAAAGAAAAAAAGAGAGAAAGCAAGCAATACTAGCAATAAGCAGCATAAGAAACTAAATTTATCTGACATATTAAATTTTCTTCCCCTCTAGAAGTCTAAGAATCCTTTCTAGAGAGTTTTTAGTGTTAAAAATATTAATTTCTAAATGTAAATTTCCCTACTTTTGCCTAATTTTTTAAAAGCTCCCATTCAATTAACAAAATATAAGCCAAGTTTGGGAAAGGATGTGGATTAGTTTCTCCAAATAGAAACTACTGACGTACAACAGCTCCATGTAAAACGGCAAGGCCTTTTGTCTTAAAGACCAGAAATGCGACAGAAACAAAATATAATAAAAAATGAAAATTCAGGTACAGGAATTATGTATTTCATACTGAATAATTATTTCTGTACTGCCCGTAAATCCTCTCTGGTAAGCTGTGCATCTAAAACTCATCGAACTGCCAAGGGGTAAACGCAGCTCCATCCATCACACAGCCACTTGACAAATACATTCCATAATAGAAGTTTATTTTTATGGGAGGCTGAATCAAGGACTTTCCCATGCATACAAAAACTTGTCAAAATTATTTATGAGTCTTGCTGAGACACACAATATGTCATATCAAACTCCTATTTTCCTTCCAAGCACAGACTGTCAATATCTCTGCTACTATCAATAATGTGGAACACCGCTGCTATAGGCCCTCAGGATTTTGAGGTCATTTGCCCATCCTAGCCTGCTGCCAGACGCTGTCTCTAGCTGCAGTGCAGCTGAGGAGAAGTGTATTTACAACCTCTTTGAGGTGTAGTTAAGGTATGCAGTAGGGACTGCATTCAAAGGCTTTGCCAACATAAAATAAAATGGAAACATATGTTTGAAAAATTACAGTTGATTATAGCTAGAGTTATGAAAATAATGAAAAAAATTGCATTGGCCTTTTTCTAAATTAGAAAATCCAAAAGCTTACCAGCATTCTCTGGCATAATTAAACAAATAATCACTTCTGATGAATACATTTGCACCTTTTTGAAACTATGCTATGGAAATCCCACACATAACAAGGCTATTATTACCCTTTTTGACCAGAAACACAGTTTAAAAATCTCATGAACTTTGCTAATAAGGAAGAGAAACTCATGAAACAGTGTTTATTTAACACAACCTGTGTTATTAGCAAGAAACCACAGGAACTCTTAAAGTAAATACCAGCATTTTTGCCAATTGGTCCAAGCAATCTGTGCAAAAAGCATTTAGCTTTCTGAAGGCCACATCTCCAGACCTTGTTCAGCTACGCTTTCTCTTTCAGCTCTATTGGTTTTTCTGCTGGCTGTTTTGCAAACACTACACAATCACAGTATATCCTCTCTGGGACAACAGTTCCACATATTTCTGTGGCTGAACTTGACTTACTGATATTTTCAACCTTTTTGTTACCGGCCTTTTCCTCCCTATGCTGGACCACCCCTTTCGCCACCCTTGCTGCAACCAGCTCTGCAGGTATGGTTCCACTAACACACCTGGCTGCCCCCAGCCACTTCTGTCTGCTCAAGCAACTCCATGCAGCGCTCCTCTTTCCGGGATCATGATGCAGAAACATCCATGTTGGCCCTAGAGCCCGCACATGTCTTACAGAGCTTTGCATGCTTGCGATACAGGCTGCCTCACCTGTAACGCACTCCTGCCTTGTCACTGAGTCATCTCACCAGACAGGAGCCATGCACATCATGCAGAGAATTTTAAGTATGCCTTTCTTACCACAGAGGAAAGAGTCCTAAATTGTTCTCTAGTCAAAACTCTCCACAGTGCAATGACATTATTACTGAATACCCGCAAACTTAGCTTACTGTGTTTGACCATATACTTGTTCTTGATGTACTTCGATACTTGATCAAAGCACACAGGCAAGAAAGGGCCCTGTTCCTAGGCTGTGTATGCCAATAGATTTCACCTTGTGGCAGATGTGTTCTGCTGTTCACCTACAGAATGATTACGGGTGTGAAGGAGGAAGGGAGATTCACATGGCACAGGGCAGGAGGTTCTTCCCACAAAAGCAAAGTTACAGGTTTATCTCAGCCCAATAACTGTTGGATGTGAGAGACTGCCATTTGGGAAGTCAGTGAGCCTCTGAATTCTGTTAAGTTTTAGCTGCCCTTCCATGAATGATAGCACACGCTAGGGATAAACTATCCAAATCCAAGAGAAAGAATTTCTTCAATGAAAGCTCACAGTGGGAGATTTATTTAGCTATTTCCTCAGACTCAACCATCATAGTAGAGATCACACTGACATTGCAATTAGCTTTGAAGGAGCTGGCTTGGGGATTGGAAAGAGTTCAGTGGCATAGAAAACTGTGGCAAACTCATGCTGCAAAGACAAAAGAGGTATGGTGCTGCCAGGATTACATTGCTTCCAGTACTGCAGTCAGGACAGCAAAAAGTGGTGACACCAAGACTGACTTTTTTAAAGCCCCAGAGTCTTCAGCCAGTAATATCCCAAGTATCTGTCCAGTGGCAGCATTGTTCCATCCTCTGAATTTGTTTTTTGAGCAGGTGGTTGGGAAAGTGCATAAGACACAAGGCATTAATGCGAAAATGCCTTATCGGTCCACTGTCATCAGTGCCATGTATACTTTTAAATCTTATTTCCCAAAAGCTGTAATACCTGCTGTGGTTGGTACAGATGGAAAGAAGGACATGTCCAGATGAGTTACTTCTTTTACTGCTTGATGGGCTGACAGCTCCCATGTGCTCAGTTAACCTACTGCATGGTCAGTTTATGGATCTTGAGGAGCCATGTATAGGCTGGAAAATTTTTCAGGAAGATAAAATCGGAGAGACATTCAAAAGAAACAGATGATGAGGTCTATAGGGTAGACTATTATTTCTTACAGATCTATACAATGCCTACCCCAGGAAATCAGAGACTTAAATTTTACCATCTCACAAACACTGACTTCTAGAACAGAATATTGCTAAACCAAAAATATGCAATGAGGAACAAGACAATAATCTGTCAAATTAGAGCTAACATTACAGAAAAGACTACAAACCCCATTTTTTGGCAATTTTTAACTGTCTTACTGGACTAGGCTTACATTGTCTTCTTCAACTTTGCCTGCCCATAGGAATTTAGAGGAGGCTGTTTACAGGCAAGCAAAGGAAAAAATTAAAGCACTGGTAGCCCATGCGAACATATCCGAGTTTTCCCAGCAGATGCATTTCCAGTACTTAACTCTCCCCCTTCCCATACTTTCTTAAGGCATAAGGGCAACAGAGCTATTTAACAGTTTTTGTCAGTGGTTTAAAACTGTCAGGAATCTGAAGTGTTTTTAGTGGTATACTTTCCACATGATGTAGGTACAACTCATTTTGTCCCCAACAGAAGCCATCATGCCTTTTACTCTTTGAACACTGCACTGCAAATGTACCTTTTAGAAGGAGAAAAATATAATCCTATTGATTTTTCTCAGCCCTAAAATGTAATAATTTGAGATTATTTTCAGGCTTTATGACCTAACAGCTGATCACCTTTTCATACTTCACCACTGATGCTGATTACTGAACTCAGAATCTCAGCTCCTGTTAAAAGATATTTATAAACACAATTACTTATTTAAGTTTAATGTCCCTGTGGTAAATCATATGCTGCTATGAAAGTGCTGTACTTGCTGTACTACTCTTGTCTTGTGAGATAGTGAAGATGGTGCCAAAAGTGACTGAATAGGCAAGGAAGCCTAACCACTCTATTTTATACTTAGAGAGACAGCAGTAACTGATGCACAGCAAATGTCCTTTTACCATTTTGCTATACCAGAAGAGGGAAATAAGTCAAAGATTAAAACATGAACAGCCTGAATCACCAAGGACTTGCATCCCAAGTAGCCATTTAACACTTGTGCAAAGCATATGTAAAACAGTAACATTCTGACTAGCAGCAATTTACATCCTCTTTGCACAGGTTTAAATGACTGCACTAGAAAAAGAAGAAAAGGAACCACCTTGCTGCATTTCAGCAAAAAGGCAAGACATTTTTAACAGCAATACATGTCTAAACTTGTAGCAATAATTACAATCATAGGTTTTCATGCCCTGCCTTTAATTATTTTCTTTAGAGGCACATGATTGAAATGAGATGGTTTGGTTTTTCCCTGCACCGGTCATGCTCTTTTGTTAGCAAAAAGAATCACTGCATTTCAATCATCTTTGGAGGAATTCCCAGGAAGGTAAGACACAAGAACACAGTTGCTTTACAGTAGCTGCTTTTTTCCCTCACCTAAGATGTGCTTCACTCCTGTAATGTCCTTAAGCAAACATTTTCCCTCTCTTTCTGTCAAACTAAGGAACTTTGTTAGTAACACCATAGGACAGGAGATAACTATAGAGCTCTCTAATTGTTAAGCTCTTGCAAGGGCTGAGCCTGATCATTCACTGAATTGTTGAGTTGATGGGATTCATGTAGCTGGTTATAAATTGATAATCTAAATTAATTCATTCAAGCAGAAATCGATTTTGTAACTCCTTGAGAGCTTGTAATAATGCTTACCTCCTACCGTTAGCTGCATTCTCCGTTTCATAAAGCTGGTCGGAAACAGCTGGATTCAGGTGACCTGCTAGCTCATTAAATCTGTTACATGTTCCTTCTGGTAAATGATATTAAGCTGAAATGTCCTTGCACTGATTTTTTTTCCTTTAATTTTATGACAGAAATAACCTAATTTGTAACACAAAATAACAATCTCCTTGGATTACTTTGCCTTGTTAAAATATTTTATGCATTTTTCATTTACACGAAGGTAATGGAAAAACACTTAAACTATCTGTTATTTAAACCACAAGAGATATGTTACTGAAAGTCTGATAGCTGCAAAAATGATTGCCTCTTCATAGTCTTTGCTTTATATCTGTAATAAAAGGCGGACAATTCAATTCATTGGTTAGTAAATAAAGTAAGATAGGTTTTATTTTATTTGCTCTGCATTGCAAGAACTAAAATCAGATTGCTTTTCAAATTCATTTAAAAATGGGCTCATTATTTTCCTTTTCTACTTTTAATGCAAAATGTCTGGTGTTTAAACTTTTTTTTTTCAAGATATAAAGTAAATATAACCTAATTCTAAACACCAGATTAAAAGTATAAATTTCTTTCATTGTCTCCTTTATAATTATTTAACTACTGGTGACAGGATTGTCGGTATAAAGTGCTGGATAACTGAATCTGAACACCTCACTATGGATCTGATACAAAGCATAAACACTTATTTCTCAGGACTTGATGACTTGTAACTATCAACTTCTGCGACAACCATAGAACAAGTGTCATGAATTACATTGCTGGAATGTACTTCAATGTAAAAAGTATGACTTTTATTACTAGATAAAGCCAAATTCTACCAAGTCCAGTAAAAGAAACAACATCTGCTTAGGGAATGGGAAAATGTATGTTGTTTTTGTGTACAGAGCATACTTCACGCCTGTAAAAGGATCAAGCAACCCTGAACTGAAAAGCTTAAACATGCCCTTGAACATTTCAGTTTACCATTTCCAGCAGACATCACTATAGAGCAAGGATTCAAGCAGGCTGAAAGAAGTGGCAACACTATCCAAAGGAATTATGATAAAAACATTTAAGAAGGCTTAGCTATTAAGATAATAGTAGCTAAAATCAGAATTATTAGCTTATTAAAATTAAAGATCCATATAAAGATAAACCATCCCTTTAATTATCAGAAAGAAAGAGTGGTATTGATTTCAAGCTTCTGGCAATAACAAAGCAGAGAAAAGCATCATACATATAAAATATCCCTATTTTCCAGGATGTATGGAACTCAAAAACATAACACTAAGCAATGCACATGCATAAAACCTCAAGCACCATGTTTTTTAACACAAAACCTCATGTGATAGACACTAACCTAGCGAGCCTACAGTCATATATACTACTAGCCATAAAGAAGCAACTGCCTTTTCACTTACAGCTTTTCCTACATTTATTATCACCAAGCAGTCTCTACTCATTTCCCAAATCATAGTATTTAACTGCACATCATCATCAAAATTCTGTCCCGTAGCATTTTTTCAATAACATAAAAATCAGCACACAATAACAGTGAAAGGCAGTGGTAGCTTTCAGACCATACTGAATGTATTATAGCTCTAACATGTTGATGTAATATCTAATCATTTTTTTCCCCTTTAAAAGAACTACAGAAAATAATTTTTGTTGTAACGTTTACTGCCTTAAGAATTAAACCCACAAAGTCCATTCTGTGCGGTGGTGTTCAATCCTGACTGGCTGGAGTTTGTCTGAAAGACAAATGCTACTCAAGGTAGTGCAAGGCTAAATGTTGTAGGCAAGTCTCTGGGAAGACTTGTCTTTGAGACATAAATTTTAATGACAAAAAGCACATAAAGGGCACTTTTTCACTATACCATACCTCAAACTATGTGTCCTGTTTTCTCTGTGAGCTTGGGCAATTTGTTTGGCCTACAGAGAAGAGCCAGGGCCAAGCTTTTCCCAATTTCACTGCTGCTTCTGACCTGACATTTGCATAACAAAGGCGCATGACTTTTTTTGGTGTGATTCTTTGTTAATTTTGTTTAGAAACTTTTCTTAATGATTAATGGTTTTGTGGTGCTCCACATAGCTATGTCTCATCCTCACGCTGCAGTCCTGAACATGTGCCTTAAGTGCCAAGAGGGCATTGAACTTTATTTGGCTAAAAGAGCTGAATGTATTATTGCTCTGGAGAGAAAAATAAGCTTTACAGTATTCTTCTTGTCTGACAGAGTAAACTAAGGCGCACTGCCTGCACCTAAATTTATGTATATATTCTGCTGGATATGAAGTACTATTTATGTGAAAAACACATCACGTGATTGTTGAACTAAACAACAGAGACAAAACCCCACCAAATGAGTGAGCTGTTTTGCTTTGCAAGGGGAGGACTCCTAACGGTAAGGAGGAACTCAAACTGAAACAGAGGAGCACTTTGGGCACTGATTTCCATTGGCACTGTTTCTCTAGCAGTGTCAATATTAACAGTAGGTTAGTGTAAACACAAACCACGCACAAACACAAATTACACCAAACAGTGAAGGCGTGAAGATGGAGAACATTGCACCGCAACCAGACAGAACAGTCTTGGCAATTTTCCTACAGTCATCTTCTACCTTCAAAATAATTGTAATTCTTGGACAGTTTGCGCTCTTCCAGTCATGCTGCACTGTATCAGTTCTACTCAGAAAGAATCACGTGTTATTACCAAGGTCAACCATTTACAATTTAGAGTTCCACAGCTCACAGCAGCTGAACTTCTCATTTTTAAGAAAATAATCAATGGCTGAATTGTTTTTTGACAATAAAAATATTCTCAATGAAAAAAACAGCATTAAAAAAAAACAACAAAAAACCAAAAACCAAACAATCCATAGATCATTCAGCAAAGGCCTGGATCCAATTCTTTTGTACACAAAAATGCGTATAGACTTTCAAACGCATCTTTAAAACCTTGATTATGAATTGCTTATTCATATACTTCCTATTAATGAAATATTACTAGTAGAACAGCACATCAGGGGATGTAAGTCTGCCTTTCTCTTGGTGTTGTATTGCTGCAGAAGATTGCAAGAGGAAAACATTGCCAAAAGAGAAAATCTTCCTTACAAAACCCTGATCAGCAACTCCCTACTTTGCCTCTTAGCAGCACCGTTCCTCATGTTACTTGCAAATGAAGCACCACATGCTCATCAGCTGCTGCCACACCCTTCCTGTTGCTAATCTGTCTTTTTAAATTTAATTTCTTTTATGGTGGCTTTTCCACCGTTTAATTAGGCCACGGGGAGTAGAGCGAGGCAGTCTCACTGTCCCTTCAGAGTTTATTTCACAGACTGCTCCCTTCAAGGATTTTATTTCCGTCATTGAAAGCAGACATCCCCATATTGCTTAAACAGAGAAAATGATTAATACAATGAGATTGTTATGCTCCTAGCTAAAATGGCCTTCTTTCTAATGTGAGCTACAACAGCTTGAAAAGATGGGCACTGACACTACACTACAGCTGACAGTTTTTCTTTTTTTAGGTGTACTATTATTGGGATCTGTAATACTGTGTGACCCATAATAATAATCCCACCATTCTCCTCATATTAATATCATAAATTCTGCAGACATAGATGATATTATCATATATCAAATATGACCGTAAAACCAATATGATCTTAACACCTTTGGATTTATCTCGAAAAGAAAAATACTAGATAAAATCATTTATGCTGATATCACAAAGTCTTTACCGGGCTACAGTAACATGTTGAGATTACAATATATTTTTAGGAGGATAGGCATTTCTGACAGATTTATTAATCTGTTCCTGGAGTTAAACTTGTGGATAGTTAATTTGTATGTTATTTAACAGTCAAAGCTTTCTATTCCACGTCCCTGGCCACAAGCTTCAAATTCCTCAAAAGCTGAATTTGGTATAATATTCAGTGCATATAACAAACAGCCTAGTTTAAAGAAGCACTAGTCTGAGAATAATATTTTACAATATTTAAATGGTACCTGCTAGTGCCACTGCAGTTAAAAATCTCCATGCTAATGCAAACACACTGTGGATTAAAATGGCATGCTCAGCTTTGGAGTGCTTAAAATGAAATCCATGGCATACAAACACCAAATTGACTTAATACTGGTTTCGAGTTATGTATCTCTGAGACCACTTATACTTCTCAGCGACGTGATTGCAGTGGAAGACTCTGGAACACTTGGAAGACTGAAGCAAAAGCTGAATTTAACATACTGAAACCTTCAATTTGCCACCTCCTTCTTCCCACCTCTGCTCTCATCAGAATTAAAATTCCCAGACAGATTGTACCATGTGATTGTATGTTTGGACAACTGCTTTAATAATAATAAAAAAAGAGAGAGCATAAAATGGCTGAGATGCTGAGGCTGCCAAAGTAACTGTGCCACATGCAAACATGATTATCCTTGTTTCAAGTAAAAATTCTAAGCGAAATTTACTTCAGCACAAAGGAACTATCCAGGGGCCTATATACCACTTATGCCTTCAGTCAAGAGCACCATGGCAGCAGAAGTGCTGTGCTTCTACTAAGTAATGATGGAACAATATTTGCAAGGAATTTTTACAGGGTACATAAACCTACGTGCTACCCTTTTACAGAAACACTCTGCAAAGCACCAAACAGGCAGACTAAAGCAAACGGGCTTGCCTGGGAAAAAGGAGGCAGACGCAAAACAAAAGAAAGCAACAACGAACAGCACAGCTTCAGAAATACAGATCAAAAGCTGCTTTATGGGCACTGGGAAGAGGATTCTTTCCCAATTTCTTGGCAGTAAATGTATTCAGGCCCTAGGTCGAGCCACTTGTTTTGTATGCAGTTGGCATGAGGCTTTGTCCCTCAAAGATCACAACACCTCTGTGAGAAATTATGCCATTTTTTCAAATGTCCCCATCTCTCATGAAAAGCAACACATGATGAAATTTCAGTATTATAGATGCCATTAGGAACCAGATTTCTTTATGGGCTGCACAGGCATTTCAACAGGGTAAACAAGTTTTCTCTCACTGCGTAGTCAGTAAAAGATCAGAGCCTCAGTTGAACTGAAAAAGCAGATGGGAGTAAGTAGGGAGGGAGTAAGCACAGTTCTGGCTCTACCTTCGAAGGCACCATTACACAGAATGGATAAAGAAAGGGGCAATGGCTGTCAAAGCCAGGAAGAGTCATTCTTCTTGAAACAGTTTCCAACACTAGAGTGTTACCAATCATTGTAGTCTTTTCAAAAGCTGTGTTAGCTCAGATATTTGAGGGTTTAGTATCCCAAGCTGCTAGCCTCAAATGCTCAAGTAATAACAGTTCCTTTTTTTTTTTTTTTGCATTTTGGGGGGAATAGGGAAATTCAGGGACTTTAAATGTAAGTAACAAAGATGTGAAATTACCACCCGGAGAAAAAAAGACTAACTATGCAGCAATATGTGGAGCTGGCAATAGCAACGTTCTGTTGTCTTCATTGTAACCAGAGAGTAGTTGGAGAACATAGTTTTGAGCAGACGATCTCCCCATACAACCCAGACTCGCAGCTGTGACTATATAACACAATCTACTCCTTGATACACAAATTCCCTTTGACACAGATGACTTTAATGGCTTCTTCTTTGTAGCATTATAGTATATTGTATAATTAATTCAGGAATTAAAGCTGGCTAAACGTATTCAGACACAATCAAGCCACTCTTTTGGAGCTGCTGCAATCTATTTTGTCAATAACCCTAGTTCAAGGGTTGCTGTTGCTACACATCAATACAGTAAGAAATGTCTAATCTGGATATTTACCAGTTTACAGTATCTGTTCTATGGACAGACTCAGATTTTTAAGATTCCTTAACAGTTCATATTTTCATGGGTCACTTAAAAAAAATAATAAGAAAAAGTAAAACCAATTTAGAAAGAAAAATTTTCCAAGTGAAAAAAAAAGATATGGAATATTTTTACTTTTCTCTGGTAAATATGCTCCCAACATTGAAAATTAATCCCTGCCCCCCCCCCCCCTTTTTTTTTTACTGTAATCAACTATGTGAGTTTTTCCTTAAAAATTTTTGCGTTCCTCTTCAGGGTATCCAAAAAGCATTAAAAACCCAAAGAAAAATATACATGACAAACTGAAAGGTCAGAAAGGAGACTGTAATTGATTTATTTTCCTTAAGGGTGAAAAAAGAGCTGGGGGGGGAGAGAGAAGGGGAGGAGAAAGAGGTGGACACAAGAAAGGGGGGAGGGAAAAGAAAGTTAAATTGCCTACTTTCTTTTTTAATTCCCACCTATTTCTTTAACCATGGAAATATCAGGGATGGTTTTAACTGGCTTTGCTAAGTATCTGTACTAAATATCTTAGAAGCCATTAATTTGGAAGCAGTTTCCTCTTACCTCAAAAGCCCAAAGCATTGCTTCTTTACGAGGAACAATCAGCTGAGATGTCAAAGAGATTTGCTCATTTTTTGAGTTTTGGGTTATACCAGTCACAATGAGGTTTACTCTGACTGAGAAGGATGGCATTAGCTGGATTACACAGATGACTTAGAAGACTGGTGATAGTTTTCTCTCTGTCAATACTACCTGCCCCAAGCATTCATGTGAAACAATTCTGTACAGAAATAAATACGTAATTCTCTCTTTTCAGTACCTTGTACGTATTCTCACACTAAAAATACAGAGCCCTTTTTTGAGAGCAGTATGTTTACAACATAAGAAACAAAATCTGGAAAGCAGAGAAAAGAGCAGCATTCTAACTCCCTGATAGGAATATGGTGTGACAGGAGGGATGAATAATCAAATATAGAGTTGATAGTTTACTGTTAAAATAAATTAACCAATCCACTGACAAAAAGTCTTGCCTACTGTATTTTATGAATATGGCTCTGACATATTTTGATCACAAACAGTTTCAAAAGAGGATCAGTTTGCCAGCTGGGCTGTTCTTAAACAAAACCTCTATGTTTTGATCCAGGAAACATCAATCATCGTGTCTCCAAAATCATTACCATTTATTGAGCATCCATTAATATGCTCAATGCTAAATAAAGCAGAGGAACATGCTGTCCTTATCCACATTTCTGATCATCTGTCCTTTAGTTTTGAAGTCAGTTTGGCTCTGTATAAACTCAAAAGTCTAAAGTAAACAAACACAGAAATATTTTGGTGGCTATGTATTACAGTGCTATACTTTCTGCATGCTCATTTTATCTCTCACTTTCTGAAAACATAAAATAACTCCATTCCAAATGCAGGCAAAAAAAAAAAAAAAAACAAACTAAAATTGAGACTTTGCAGGATAAACACGCTTGAAAAAGGAGTTAGGCTGCAGATGGTCCACTAATTCAGAGGGTGCTTTGGGAAAGTGAGGACACAGACCTGAGCAGCCCCAGAGTTGCTGCAGAGAGCTAAGGATTAGAAGAGTATCTCTGCCATGGAGGAGGTAAAAAATACAAAGAATTGCAAGAGGAAAGGATTTGGGACATGAAGTGGGATAAGGGGATTTGAACATCAGCACTGACTAGAAGATGCATTGCCTGCACACAGTAGAACATTTAGCTACGCCATGCTCAATCTCTATGATGTAAATTAAGTACCATTTTATAGAATCAAGGTAATAAATAATATATCATAGTAATGGCTACCCACAGGAAATCATAAGAGCAAGTATGTTGCTTCTGAAGACAATAGCCATTTTACCAGAGAAAAAAACTAGAGCATCCCCCCCAAAAAAAATCAAACCTTGAAGAATTAATAACAAAGGCAAATATTGAGAAGACTGAAACCTATTTCTGGTTCAGCTTTTCAAAAATATACTGTACCTGAACACCCTCAGAGATCATACTATTAGCAAAGTATTTGTTGAATTTTGAACGTGTAAAACATCCAAAAATTGGTGTAATTCGCCATTTTAGAAAAGGAATGAATATGCATCAGTTGAATCCTCTTACAGTTCTATCTACCTGCTGTGTTAGAGAAGAAATAAAGGTGATGTTCATAAAGACAATGATAAAATTTCCCTCACTTAATAGGCAACTCTCTGATTACTGGCCACTGGAGTATTAGGTTGAATTGCATCACTGATGAATAGCCAAGGGACTCAGTTAACAAAAATCAGTGCTTTTAAAGTCTTTAATGATCAGAACAAAATGAATGAAAGCATTTGTCAAGATTATGATTGTCATTAGAAAATGCTAATTACATATTAGTTTAATAATTACCACACGATCATTTACCAAAATTATTAAATTTTTTTACTTACTTGGAAGAATTAATTTTTTTTTTTTTCCAAAGTATTCACAATAGTGCTTTTAAAAGCTAAAAGTTTTAAGATTACAGAGCTTCTGAAGCTGGGCTGGAGAAAAGACTGTGGGAAAGCTCTGATCTGAGTTTATTGCCAACCCATCTGATTTCACTCTAACTAAAGATACATCTTATTACCCTCTTAAGGAAAGTTACAGAAGAGTAGAGCTCATAAAGTGCAGGTAACTTTCACACAAAACTAGCTGCACAATGAAAAGTTTAACTCCAACAAAACGTCACTTGTTAATCAATGCACATATGCTAGGTAGGATCTATCACTTGTCAATACTGAGGTGAGATCTGACCCAAAAAAATATGGTATTGAGCAAGTATCAAATACATCTGTAAGAGCTGTGCCATCTGGACAGCACAATTGAGGACTATACCACCAGTATTACAAGAAGACTGCTTACTTTTGATAAAAATACGGTTGTAGTTTTGTGCATACCAGCGTTACACTGGTTCTACAGTTCAAGTTGCATCAACAGCCACTAACCTGACCGCAACAACAACAAAAGCATCAGGCACTAAAGTGAACTCAAGTGGAATTTTTGTCAGCCAGTGAGAGTTGTTACCATTCCAAACAAACCTATGACCAGTGCAGTACTTACTTAGGTTCTTTTGCCCATCTGCAAGTAGGAAATGTCCCAAAAGAACAGTTTTCTTATTTTCAGTTTAAATTTTATGTTTAAACAACTAGTAGTAACATACTTGCTTTTAAGGAAGAACATAATTAAACTATGTCCAACAGTACAGCTTTAAAAACAGACCCAGAATAAAACCTGAAAACTACAGAAAATATCAGAAAAGATCAACATTCTGACTTAAAACAGAACCCAGTGACAATGTGGCACATCTCTGCATTACTGTCCTTACGGACATCTTAATTCTATTTAGCAATGAAATAACTAATTATTACACCCTTTTGTTATTCATAGTAGTCCCTACTCAATACGGGCGAATTTGTATAGCAGGACAATAATTTTACTTGACCTTTGCAAAAATAATTAAGGTTGACTACTTTAAATGCATGCTAATTCCAGTCACAGTGTAGAAGCGTAAATGGCTGCCTTTGACGCTACAGCAGAGGGATAAAGTCATCTTCAAGAGAAAGCAGACATGCTACTGCCAACCCAAAGCCCAGTGTACCCAAGCCTATACAATTTGTTAAATATCTCCTGCCAAGTGCAGTGTTAACTTACTACTGATCAGACTCACTGGCAGAAGAGAGTTATGGGGAGGAGGCAAAGCTCAAAAAACCCTTCTCAGGATGAGTCTTCAAACCTGGTCTTGAGGGCAATTATTTTGATCTCTTTGAATTAAAAGAAATAAATGAGGGGTTGATCCTCTGAATAGTTGCCCAAGTTGCAACTGAAATGCAACTGTTTGTGGACAGAGTATAAAAGCTCTCAACACTGGCTAGATTTAGTCAGTGAACAAAGGGGAATACCACATCCAGATGACAAACCACGTTGGGACTTTGGCAAAATGTAGAAACCTTCACATATACATCACACTGTTTTGAATCTTAGCCAGGCCAGTGGTTACTCAAGAGTGTGAGTTGTCCCTATAACATCAGTCGGCAGCTCTGTCTGACTAGTTTTCAATAGAATATCACCACATTTGCCACTCTTGTTGGCAGCTTTAGTCTAAGGAGTGAACGAGGAAACAGACTGAACTATTTATGTCAAAAGGTGGTAGCTACAGATCAAGGTTAAGACATTAGCAGGGCCACATGAGAATCCTGCACTGTACTTGATCTGTGGAACTGAGGTATTCAGTCTCTGTGCCTGTCAATCTGGCATTTTTCAAGAGTACTAAATTCATTTAAATAAAAAAAAAAAAATTATGTGTTTCAACTTGTCATTTGGGTAAGATCTGTTTTATTGCTGCAATTTTTGCCGTAGCATGTACAAATCCATCACAAAAGTCTCCATGATGCAAACCCTTTATAAAACTGTTAACTGTAGTTTCTTCCAAAGAAGTCTTAGATGCTGTGATAGTGATAGCAAACCTATATAAAAAAATGATCTTAAAAAAAAATAAAAATAACTGCAATGTTTTGCTTTCAGGGGATTTTAATAAAGTTTACTTTCTAGAATCAAAGCACACAGAGCATTAAACCAACTTCCATGTTAAAATAAATTTCAGTCATGTAATAAATGCTAAAGATATCAAAAGTTAAAGATAATTGACCCTTGAAAACCAATCTCAAAGCTGTTTTTTTCTGTTACTCATAGAATCATATAACAGGGTTGGAAAGAACCTTAAGATCATCTAGTTCCAACCCCCCTGCCATGGGCAGGGACACCTCACACTAAACAATCTCACCCAAGGCTCTGTCATACATTACTTTTATAATTTTTTTCTTTTATAAACTTTTTCTGATGAAAAATTCAGGGGTAAAAACATTGCTTTCTTTGGTATGTTAATTTGATCTGAACATTTTTAAAGAAACATTTATTTTCATGAGAAAACAATCAGGGCATCCACTGATTGTAGTAAATAAATACTGCTTGGGTTTGTATTATGGTGATATACATGGATAATGCATATCTGAAATTTGTTTTATACCTATATTTTTATCTAATACCATTGACAGACTATGTTTACTTTTAAAGGAAGAAAACACTGAATATGCTATCAATTTCTTTTTGTTGTGCAACCTGATTTAGAGAGGGGAATATAAAACTGGAAAATTTATTCTGGAAGAACAATTAAGTTCAGAATATATGCTAGCATTCAAACAACAGAAGGACCAAGTTGGGGCAGAAATGCTGCACTTTTCAGGAATACATTTTCAAATAAACTTTATGTTATCCCTTCATCTAACACCAGTACTTTTATAGAAGTGGAGGTGAAGGAGATATGGAGAACTAGATTTCTGACTCTTTATGTCAGCTTAGAAGGGGTTCCTTTACCTTCAGCATGGAGACGGGTCTGAAGTGTGGAAGAATATTGGGGAAAAGACATTAATTGAACCATTAAATATTTTCTTATATCCTGGAAGACCTCACATGCACCAAAAGTTGAGGCTACTGCCAAAGCAGTAAGGGAATAAACACTTTGAGGTTATCAAACCCTGGTAGGTTTTCCACAAAGAGCAGTTTCAGAACCAGCAGAACCAACAGCCTTAATACTAAACAGTTGCATCCTGCACACACTGCTCAGCATGGCTCCTGTCATGTCTATGAGTAACATCCAAACCCCATCTTTTTTCTTTGGCATGGTCTTTAATGGCATTTTCCTGTAAAATCAATTTGAAAATGACAGGAGGTGGCAAAGTTATTTTTGGATGAGGGAGGGAGAAGTGACATGTAGGCAAGCAGTCATCAAGAGCACAGTTCTCAACACACTATTTCCAGGCCCAAAAAGGGAATATATGCTTTATTAAAACAATATTTATTTTATGTATAGAGGATAGCAGAAAGAAAGAGTCAATAAAACAAGCTCTGTAAAAATACATACTTTCTCCCTCCTTCCTCCTACACTGCAGGAATTTTTTCCCCCCTAGCAGGACCTCATGTAAAGAACCAGGCAGATCACACACTCCCACTACACAACCCTTCCCTTTCACTGTTACACTCCTCGACCCCAGGACTAATCTTTCTTCCTCTTCCCTTCTACCACCAGAGACTGCTACTGCCTCCCAGCCACCATAATGCCAAGCCCAAACCAACTCCCTCTCCCCCGAGAAAAGCACCCTAAAGTTTCCAGAGCATAGAGCTAGCTGTGGTGACAGTTCTGCTGTAACATTCTGATAAAATTTCAGCTGTGCTTCCTTCATCATAAAAAATGCCAAAGATACTATGGGTCTTTTCCAATTCTTTCCCTGCCCCTAAGTGTTAATGTCATTGATATAATTAAGAAAGGAATTTATAAAGAATATGACAGAAGAAAAAAATAAGAAAAAACAATGAGAGAGATTGTGCGTGTGTGAGAGAACAAAAAAGCCAGACAAGACCCCTATGGATGGCAAAGGAAACATAGAAATACATTTCATAAAATACTGCTCTTTGATCCCCTGGAGTTCATTTACGCAACAGTCTACCTAGTGTGAACACTGCTTTCTACCCCATCTTCTGTCCATTCCTTTTAGATTTTCTTGCCTGCCTGTCAAAAGTATAATCTTTAACTGCAGGTACAGCCCCAGTAAAGGACACTACAATTAACTGTACCTTAGTATTTGTTAAAACATCTCTGAAGTTGTACAACACCCCTACTCTATTACTCATACTGCTTTACGCTTATTAACCTTTTCACTTTAGAGCAGGAATTTATCAATTCATGCCTATTTACCTTATGGAAAACCTGCTTTATTTGCACAGAAATATCTTTTTGGTGTTTCCTACTAATCTATGTTAACTTGCTTAGGAATCCGTGATAACAAATTCAGTTAAAAGCAAACAAATGAACAAACCCCTGATGACAGAAAATGACATGTAAGGAAGAATTCCTTTGGTAGTCCTAACACTCTTTTGGGTTTGAAAAATATATCAAATTGAATTGTAAGAATCCTATTTTGAATTGTGGCCTGATCCCATTCAATTGACATACTGTTGAGAGACAAAAGAACATGCTTAATACATTGTTTAAAAATTAAGAGTCAGGAATGATTAGAACACAGTTAAAATATGTTCAGTCTGTTTTCCCCTCTGATATGGGTAAATGAATTTGAGAATCAAAAGTTAAACAAAGAAGTGTAAAATACAATTATACTGTAACACGAATACATTACACTCCAGAGATATCAAAACATCAACAACAGTATTAAATTTGCCCTGAAGTGAAAAGGTATGAGGTAATTCATTTAAATAGAAGACCAGCTCATCCTGCAGATAACAACTGCTGTTTTTTTCAGGAAAAATCTAACAGTGCATAGTTTTAACCTGACTTAGTTTATATGCAGATGCAGAATGTATATGATTTGCCTTCAGATACTCACATGATTTGGGGAAGGGGAAAGCAGCAGTGGAATCCGTTCAAGATTCAGTGGCATTTTCCTTTCCTTTCCTGACCACTCTTGGTTATTAGATTACTGTGCATGATCAGCCAAATGAGATGTACTGGAGAAGCAGTTAACAATGAATGGAAATGGAGGCAAACCTAACAACAGACTGTAGAAAGGCTTAGTTCTGAAAACAACAATACCTAAGTGTTGCCTTATCCGAGTATCCTTAATACACGTTACTGTAACAACGTGGTAGCTAAGGCTTTCCACTCAGTTTGAAAAACAGATAAACACAGGAGCAGCTGCAGTTCCTGATGCAAAATACATTTTTAGAATTTGTTTTTTAAATCAAGTAGTAATAGAGTTCTTTTTATTATTTATTTATTTATTTATTTATTTATTTTTAAGTTGAAAATAGATGCTGCTGAAATTTCAGAAGTATTGCCCACAGGAAGAATTCTATGGGAGAATGAGGCAGAAATAAAACACAATAAAATTAAATTTTAAAAAGTGTCAAATTAAAAGCAAAGTACAAATTAATAAAATCTAAATATTTCAAATGTGTGCAATAGAGTCAGGGAGTTAAAACGTATCTCTAAAGAGACCTACCTAGGGCAAAATTTCATCAACTTAGAACTTGAGTGGGAGAGGTTCTGAAGCAGAAGCACATTCAAAGTTTGAGTTAGGAGATACCTACAACAAATCTTTCTAGTCATAAATTCTTCATAATCATACACAAAGTGAAGCTGAGTCCTAACATGAACCTTCAGATTGATTTTTGACCTGTGTGCAGGTGTTACTGCTTTTAGCATGAAACTCACTAACAACAACCGCAGACTAGCAATTTAGGTTGGTCCTCACTTCCAAAACATAATTCAGGCTATTTTTCTAAATCTACCTCATGTCCACAGACACAAAAAGGACATCAGCTGATCCAGAAAGGAGAGAATGGCTACAACTTAAAGCAGAATCATTTATCAGTTCCAAATGCAATCACTGTGCAGTGTGCTACTGCAATTGAAAAGCCACCAGTCTTCCAATATTTTTCTCCAATTTTCTTTGGGGGTCCAAAATGGGCTACTTTTCTTGCACTGCAAAAGCAGCAACCATGCAGCAATGATTTTTGGGTATAATTCTAAGAAATGCCTAGAGTCTGACACGTTGTGTAAAACCATCCGCTTGTCTACAGGTGCATTTGGCTACTTCAGGTTATTTCAGCTGTTCTAAGAAAATGTGAAAGATAGCACAGGAACTGTCAGTGAAACCACTAAGCACAGAGGGAGCTTATTCCTCACTTATGTAAGGCTAATTTCAGCACATAACATGAACGTAGCTACCCTTGCAGGTTACATTTTTGACTAAGCCTTAAAATTATCTCAGTTTTGTCAAGTCTGGATTATTTTGTAATGCAAAATAAGTAAGTCTCGGGCAATATCTTCCATAAAAAGTATTCCACTATTTTTCCAAGATGAACCTAACCTAGGAAGGATAAATTATAATCAAGCTGTAGTGACTATTCAATGTCTGAGATACACCTTGGTGGGAGATCACATGCCTCTTCAGAAACACTTTTCCGTGGCAGTTCATTACCTTGCCATCACTGAAACAGTTAAATGTAATCCATTCTGACTATGTAATGGATCCACCAGTGTGAAAGGTATCATAAACACTGAGTCATCGTTGTCCTCTCTATAAGTTTGGGTGGCATGGTTTAGTGTGAGGTGTCCCTGCCCATGGCAGGGTGATTGGAACTAGATGATCTTAAGGTCCTTTCCAACCCTAACTATTCTATGATTCTAAGTTTCAATGGGCTAGCCTACACAAGACATGGCTGCTTCCTACAGGTTACCGTGCTATGTCAAATTCCTTGTTTCAGTAACAACCACATTAGCACTTTTTACACTAGAATCCTTAATTGTTGCAGTGCCTACACACTGTAAAAAACTTAAATCTTTATAGTACTTTGCTCTTAGTAAGATCATCACCCTCACAGTGTCGTTCCTGACCCTATTAATGCAAAATGATAATAATGTTCTTGTTATTCTCTTCCTTGCTCCCCTGGTACCACAAAACCACCACCAAACATTTAGGGATACCCAAATGAATTTGGAATTTCTCACTTGAATTACTTATGATTTTAGTAAACTGCTTTTGGTCTGCCAGTGTTCCAGCTTCTACTTTGCAGAGAACAACATAATTAAAAGAAACCTCACCTTCCCCCCGCCATACAATCCTTCCTTTCCAATGCTATGCCCAAATCATGTCTATACAATTCAAGTCTGTATGCTCATGGCCAAATCAGACACAGCAAATAATTAGAACAACTAAACTAACATTAAAAATATACATTTGGGTTTCAGCCACAGATACGCATATATCTACAGCTGCACAAGCATGTTCCCTGAGGCAGAATTACAGGGCAGATATGTGAATCAAGCAATGGGGAGTGTCTATTGAACAGCTATCTGCTATTAAACTGACCACAACATGGTGCTCAGAAATTCATCAGTGAAAGTGTAAAAATAGAACAGGGAACTGTTTCTGGTCAAAATGTAATTGAATAATAGATTTTCCCAGATATTTCAAATCATTTCAGTTCTTCTATTTGTATAACAGTTACGAAAAAATAAGATTCTTCATAACAGCTTGCAAGATGTCTACAGATTTATACATTAGGAATAATTAAAAAAGAAGGCAGGAAGGATTCCATGATCCAAGTACACTGTAGGCAGCCAATAAAGCACTTATTTGTTGGATAGTTTAGGTTGTTTATATGAATAATAAACACCTAACTTACAAGTATACACTTGTTAGCTTGATTTTTTTAACAGAGGCACTTTAACCTTGTAGAGATAACAATTTTATCTGCTTGCAAAGAGATTTGACTGTTGGAAGTAAAAGATGCAAACTTTTCTCACAAAGACACAGATGAACCCTTGTCTCTGTCTTCTCATGAATGTTTTTTGTCTGCTTTTATATGTCAGTGGTTTTAAAAACAGCTTTCCTAATCATTATCTGAATATACAGGAAAGACACCACATACATCAGAAATAAAACAAGTTAAATTAAAAATACATAAAAGCAGAGATTTAGACAATAAACTGATCTGTCCAAAACTTAGAGGGCAACAAGAAAATAGAGATCTCTCTGTTCCCTGTTCGCAATAAAAACAGAGGCCAATTTATGCAAAACTGATGAAGCAGTTTCTTTCTTTGTATTTAAATATTTCTAAGAAGAGTTCAAAAGGGTTGAGTTGGCCAGGATGCTGACCAGAAGGGGAATGGCAGAAGGGAAGAGGGAGTGGCTCTAATTTCATTAACTATGATATTCTAAATAATTTGCTTCTAAAAATTCTAAATGAAATTCTAAATAATTTTGCTTCTGGAAGAGTACAAGGCACGTAGGTGACAGAACGCAGGTGTGGGCGTCCATCATAATAAAAGCGGTTTGCTTGAGCGCAGCAGAGTGGCGGTGAACCTCAGCAAGAGATTACACACGGACCTATTGGCAGAACATGGAAAGGGAGAATGTCAGATTTCATACTCAGCAGACATCTACAGCAACTGATGCCTTGTAGTCAAAGGCTGTTAAATTACCTGTGAAGGTTACTGGCAGCCCTGAATGTTTTTCTCATTGTTTATTTAGTTCCAAAAGCTCTTGGTCTTTTTGCTGATTGCCCTAACTGACAGCCCAGGAAATCTGGACTTTGTAAACAGGGCACTGCTGTATTGAATTACAGGTAACAAGTGTGTAATCAACCTGCTGGGGCTGGACCTTTGCAAAGAAATCTTCTGTATACAGACAGAAAGAATAGGTTTCAATAAGGGGGAATCAATTACATGAGCAGATGAGTATAAAGAGAGATCAATTTAAATCCTTTGTGCTTATTTCCTATAGTATATTTGGAAGAAG
This sequence comes from Neopsephotus bourkii, assembly GCF_033783945.1. NCBI lineage: Eukaryota > Metazoa > Chordata > Aves > Psittaciformes > Psittacidae > Neopsephotus > Neopsephotus bourkii. Next base: position 2,729,996 of record NW_026901733.1, on the reverse strand, counting down.
AAAAGACCCTGACATGGTGGAAAGGTAATTAAATACTTTATTCACTGTTGCAGTAATATTATAGAAATTAAAGGCAAATATGATGTGAGGTGCCCTCATTATAACCCATAAAACCATATTAGTTAAACAGTCCTTAGCCACAATATGCTTTATAAAAACATAAGGAAAATGCTTCCAGGGTCTTGTTCCTGAAAGAAGAGTTTCTGCTGTCGAATTACATAAACTGAAACAGAGACCAACCCAAAATGAAGCAGTCATTTTCGATCTTCTACAAGGTAAAGAGAACCTGTATAAAACAGGAGACTAGTGAAATCTAATACTGTGATATTTCTGCATACTAAAATAACATAATGAAGTTGAACAACCACCCCCCCCCCCCAGACCACAGATTTATACGAGGTATTTAAACTGTAATTGTTAATTAAAAAGCATAAATAAAAATCCAGTGGCAATCAGTCAACAGAATAACCCTATGCCAGACAACACTGAGTCACTGAGCAGTACAGGAAAAGAAAATTTTTTTTTCTTCTTTTTCCTCTTTTTCTTCTTTTTCTTTTTTTAGTTCATCAATACAGGCCTGTTCCATCTGTATCTGTGGCCACCATGGGCAATAACATTCACTAAATAAAGAAAAGCTTAACAACAAAGATTTCAAAATACATTAGCATCAGACGGTGTTTCCAATCTGAACATCATTTATTAAAACAGATACCGTATGCTATCATCTTATTATGCCCCAAAGACTTGTTTTTTGCAGTTTGAAATTACAAGAAAAACAAGGTTTCATTAGTGTACTCACTGATGATGATAATTTTAGACTACTTGCACTATTGGAATTTATGCTGTGTTAAACAACTGGACTCATATTGCTGTATTTTATTCCCTCTACAGAAGCAGTTCTCTACTTTGGCATCCAAAACTTCTTTCATGTGCTTGAAAAAATATGTTATAAAATTGACATCTATTTCTGTTTGCTCATCTATTGGTATTTATGTACTAATATGTCCCTAATAATTGAAATTTCTGACCTACTTGGGAGAGGAAGGTTATGTTTTGCAAATATACAACGATATATTCAATGCAACCTTTCCTAGTTAGAAAACCGTCCACTGAACCTTTGGCATAGAAAAAGAGATGATGACAACTGACCAGGATTGATGGAAGCACTAGGGCGTTTCTTATCAGTACTTTTCACCTGATTCAAGATCTAGGCTCCAAGAATGTCTACATTTCAGAGGAAGCTTCAACAAAATTTCTTCAAGACTGTTAAAAAGGTTTCGGTCAAGAAAGAAAGTCAATTAACTTCCAGCACTTGTCTATTAGCAGATATGCCACTTGCCTGACATACCCTTCCTTCCTAACTAACATTCCTATAAACACCTGCACTTTTAATGCATACCAAGATTTTCAGTGGAAAAATGACACCCTTTCCTAAGCCTTCTGAAACAGCTGGTTAAGGATTTTTTTAAACCTGACTCAAAACAGTAATAGCTTGTAACAGTGAGAAATACTTGTCCAGTGTTACACTGTGTAAATCCACACACGTTTCTGTCCATTCAAAACGTACCACCTTTCAGTGGTATTGGAGATCTGTCTGGTTTTGCCTCATGAAAAGCAACTGACAGGAGCATGAATTCACATTTTCTACAGTTCTTTGAGATGTTCGCTTCCCATGTAATTTTTGACACACTTTAGATACACGTGATGACTAAAAACTCATTAGCGCTGAAACTAAAGTTCCTATCATGTAAATATTAGCACAAATATTTAAGGTCTAAATATGTCTAAAGGTCTAAACTGACTTTCTTAAAATCAACATTAATAATTTAGTTGCACATTTTAAGTACAAGAACATTCACTGGACATCTATTTAGCCTTATATGTCACAAAAATGTTAAATCTATGGATTCCATTTTTTCACATGTGGGTTTTTGTCTGAAAAGACACTAAGCAGTCTGTGATAGGAACAGCATGAAATCTAACACAGATTATATTATCTAATCTAACACAGATTAGATTAGATCTATCACAGTGGCTGGCCTTTGCACTGTAGGTAGAGAAACAAGGGTAAATTCCAGCTTCTCTTTAGTTTTTAATCACCCAAAGCTTGCTTTATAAGTTGTTGGTTTGCTCCTCTCTCTCCCTCTCCACCCCCCACCCCCTTATAAAAAACAAAGATAAAAGACTTCTCCAGAATTATTTGCTATACTGAGGCACTATTAAGTTAGACATAGGCATGCTACTCCCCCTTTTCAGAGTACTATCTACCTATCTAAAACACAAATACAAACATCACTGAATATATGACCCTAGTCTTTCTTCACAAGGACAAACACTGTTTGTCAAATCAACTGGAAGCACCCATCTTTCAGAACAGTCTTCTCACACTGAGCACCTCTCCTAGACACATGATGGTATTTAAATCCAAACCCAGAAAATAGAGCCCATTGTAGCAGTACAACAATGAGGCACTGCAGCCAATGCTGTACTCTTGGTTTCACATTGATAATATATAGCTATAATTCTGCTTCAATTAAAAGCATATTTCAGCAGAAGCCCAGAATATGATAGCTGTTCTATGCATTTTAATAATACAGATCAATGGTGCCAGAATTCTACTTTACATAAATAAAGACTGATCATATTAAGACAAAATCCTGCATAACCTAAATATATATTAATGGCAGCAACCTAGAAAGCGATTGCAATCTTTACACTCTAGATAAAAATCACTAAGCCTGTTTCAACTGAGTTGAGTGTTTTAAAAGCAGAAATGTTTTATTCTCTCCAGGAAAAAGAAAACATGAAAAAAACACCCAAATCAATATACCATACCAAACTCTAATGAAAATGCTTAACTGGTTCTAAATATTAGCGTAGAAGGAACATGTTATTACATGTTTTTTTGCAGCTACTGAAGTCAATTTAATTTACTCTGTACTTAAAAAGTTAATACAGGAAATGCAAAATTCTTATTGCATTAGAAAAAAATTCTGAAAGACTAAAATATTTATCCTTGATTTTCATGTCAGGCAATTTTGTTTTAAATTTAGAAGTAAAAGATTAACTACCACACTATGCATTGAACACAGGTTTTCCTAGGAATCTGTTACTGAAAACATGCATATATACCTCTGAAAATTTCAGCATCTGGAGACTACATAGATAAATGTTTAGTGTTATTAACAAAAATAGGAAAGTTGCTATTACTTGTGGCTCAGATTGTGGGGTATCACTGGAATGTGCCAAAACAGGTAGCAAATGTAACCTATGACAGTGTGAGTATCCTGAAGAACGCACATGGTTTGATTTATGCCAATTTCAGCATTTCTAGAATGTTACTGAAAACATTGCTGCTCAGTATTAAAACTACCCATATAATATGTTAACTGTCTGACTTTTAAGTGACTAATTGTGATAAGCTAATGGAAATAAAAGTATAACATTACATCAAAAGAATACCTTACTTGCATATAATTAACCGCAAGGGGTAGGCAACTACATTTAACTGGAAGATGAGTATTAAAGTTAAAACAACTTAATCTGTTTGTACGAGGATTAAAAGTGTAGGCCACTTATAAAAGTATCTAACTCTACTGTAAGGGCACTGACACATTCCTAGCATCATAATGAAGATCAAAGGAATACAAAAGAAGCAATAACGTGTATGTGCAAATAACACACAGTATTCTGCTCTGGCTTTTGTTAAAGGCCAGAGCATCATCCTTTGCAGTTTGATTTTGACTTCTAATGTTCCTGTTCAAAGCATGTATATACTCTGCAAAGAACTAAATCAGGAATATAAGATCCTGGAAGTATTTCTCTTCTACTTAAAAATACTGGAAAGTATTTCTCTTCTACTGGTCATGGACCCAGGCTTTCCTGACTACTTACAATCTGGGCCGAGAAGTTTCTTGCAAGCATTACTAGATTTATTGTACACATTACTGGTAATCCTTAATTTGCTGCATTAAACAGCACAAGTATTTCTTAATCAATGAACTGAAATTAGAAGGTATTTTAAATGCCTTGCTGAATAAAACTAGGTTTGCATAGATACAAACTTGTAGATACTTTTAGATGAGTAGACAATATAAACATGACTGCTTGGAAAATAAAGTTTTACCAATGAACAAGTATGGATATAAGCTCTTATCTTTCAAGAGAAAACTGCACTACTTATCCTTTTCAATAACAGAAATCAACAAATACAGGTATTAGAGGAAAAAAAGAGGCTGAGCAAAGGCTTGTTCAAAGCAGTCTGTAACTTAGGTTTCACTACTGCTCCAAGAGTCAGTCTTGGCTTGTAAGAATCTAGTGAGAATTCAGCTAGACCAATGACAACCAAATGAATGAAATCACTCTGATGTATGGCCACCAGACCAGTTTTATAGCTTTAACAGTGATAAAATCCTCATGACAGTCATCTGGATGGTATGGTTTTAAAAATTTCCAGTTGACTTGGTTGGTAGAGGAAAGAACACACCTACACCACTAAGTAAACACACTCGAAGGAATGTTTCCATAATACAATTGCAGAAAAAAATCGTATCTCCAACTGAAATAGGGAAACTAGCATAGAACTTGTGCAGACCCAAAGGGAAACTGCCAATGAGCGTCAGGCTAAATTAATAATACTCATTAGAAACAGAACAGTAAATAAACTGAAGCTTTTTTCAGCTCATAGAAAAAAAATAAAATAGAAAGTCATTTATAGGAATTTCTTAATATAGATAGCAAGATGATCCTTCCAGAAAGACAAGGGGACAGTTAAGACTCCTTATATTAATATATCATGATTTTTTTCTCAAAACACCTTAATTTAAGTGGAAATCAGATATGGACAAGAATTAAAGCTATGGCCACAGATTCCTGGAACTGATCTTTCTCAAGTAACTTCAACTCAGTTAGAATTGATTTTGAGGCTACATCAAAATAGTCGGTCTCCATTCTCTCAAGCAGTTCAAGAAGCAAGCTTTGGTTTTGGTCACATATCTGGTATGTTCCTGTGTTTTCCAAATGACTCAGAATTTGTTTAGGTAAGCAAGTGCAATTCCTGCAGAAATGTTTTGGAATTTCTGGTTCCAGGCAGAAGTGAAAATGGAAGCAGATTCTCAACAGCCCATGCAAGTACTACCAGAGGAATACAAGAATCAAGAATCAGCTGCTAAACTTTCATCTGTACAGAGCTCCTGTATATATACAAGGATAACACTCATAACACTTTTACTAGTTTTGTTCGGAAAGGAATAGGATGACTGGGGTGAGGGGGGAAAAATTTGCCCAAACTTATTTAGCTAAAGTGTAATTCTACTGCAAATAGAATTTAAATACTTCAAAAGGGAAAACTAAACACTGCATAAAGCCCACAAGAGATTTTATTTTCCATTCTTATTCAGTTTAATAGGCAATGTTGTGGTGGGTAAAAGCATACAACTCTAATGACAAGATTACAAGAGAATATTAATGGCATGTGTCAGATGATAAACTTGTATAGAGCACCAACTATTTCACTTTAAGTCCTCATGCAGAACTGTTGGTATACTATAAGCTCTTACCCTGGCTTACCACACACTAAGTTTCTTAGCTGAACAAGTCCTACAATAAATAATGAAATCTACTTGGTCATTTTGTTACCTGCTTAGCAACAGAATACAACTCAAACAACATATAAAAAGTTAAGATAGAAGTTAATTAATTAAAAAGATGCTGAAGACAAACTGAAATGCAACAATACATAACTGCAGTACTAATGAACAACTAAAATGAGGAAAAAGCATAGCATAAAGCTAGGCTGTTCGAGCAGGGACTATCAGCATGGTACTTGGGTGTGATACATTCTGCTTTGCTCAACCACTGAAGATATCAGTATGCTTAAAGTCATGTGCCTATGAAAAGTACAATTACTCCATACATAGGTTAGTAGAGTTCAATACAATAAGATGTACTGCAAGAAAATGCTGCAACTCAATCTAACACATGATGAATAACAGGAAAAGAAGTCATGATACACAATGACTCATCAATCAACAAGGCACAAAAATATCCACAAAGCTCTAAAGCAAGTTTATGGCCTATGTTGCACTTATGTCCCAACCTAAAGGACATAAGCAAATTTAATACTGATTATTAACAAAACTGATCTTTCAAAGTGTCTTTGACAACTTAGCTAATAACAACCATAAATAGCTCACCTATGTTCAACAGTGATGAAAATATAGGACAGTCCACAAGGTAAGAAATAGTATCTCAAAATAAAAAACAAATTGCATTGTTGCACTCAGAGCTAATATATTGTTGAAGCTAGTTTACAACTGAGTTACTTTCTTCTCATGTTTTACTAAGAGTTCTCCAAACACAGAAATTAATGTACCCCTGTGGAGTTCTGTCTCATGAAAAGAAATGCTCTCCTGGAATAGCTAATGGATGCAAGCACAGCTCTCACATTCTGAAGCAGTATGCTTCTCCATTTTGGAACAGCATGTATGCAATAAGTCACAAAAAGATATTTATAATTGCTATCTAACTCCAGATAGAAAGTTTATCAATCACTTCTCAGGGCTGCAAAAAAGTGTAACTCTAGAAATATAGTGCGATTTAAAGCAAAGAGAAGAGCCACCGTCATAGCATGTCAAATGTAAGAAAAATACTGAAGACAGAACATGAATCTCTACTTAGTCTTTATTGAAGTGATAAATGCAATTGGAGCAGTCTCAGCAGACTTGGATTATGGAAAACACTATCTGAGACTGGCTGCCTGGAAAGTACATTAAAACTGTTGGTAAACTCTGTAAGCTGCAAGTTTCTCACTAGTGCTTTTTCTACCCAATTCAGCATCACTGGTAAGATCAAATAATATTGTGTTTGTATGCCAAACCTACACCACCTGTCTTTGCTGCAGCGTCAGTAACATATCTGAAATAGCCACGCACAGCAGTTTTCTGTAGCTCCTATACCTTTAACTTAATCAGACACAGTGTGACTCACAAATGTCTGAGATCATTTCTTTCTGCTTGTGTGAGCTCAGGAAGACCTGTTTAATTTATCACCAAATAAAGGCACAAATTGCTGGTGGTGATGATTCTGGTATCAGCCTGTAGTTGCAAGAGTGCGAAACTTTTTTGTTCATATGACATTGTCTACTTTACAGTGTTGCTCTTTTTGACCAAATAATCTTTGATTGCTTCATAAAACTCTCTTAACATCATCACCGGATCAAGCCAAACACTAAACACTGTTTGTTTTCTCACTTGGCTTCATCTGGCTTTTAGAAACCTGGATATATTGCTTACTTCCACGACTTACTCCTGACAAGTTACCCACATTCAGTTGAGATTCATTATGTATATAAAAGTGAAATACAAAATTCAATGCCATCCCATATTTAAAAATAATTTTTGCAATACCATACTAATGAAAACATAGTGTCACTGTAGAGGACATACTGCTTGGGTGAATGACAATACAATACCTATGTGCATCCTGTGCAGTCAGAAAATACTTGGCAAGGATTCACAAGGAGGACAAAGGAATTCTTTCAAGGACATGTGGCAAAATAACCTTAAGTTATGAGAAAAAAAGACAGGACTAAACAAGACCAGACTGGAATGGCCTTCCTCAAGCAACGGGCAAAAATCAAACACATTCAGAGCTATAATCCTTCACTTCTTTTTTACCTCTGGACTTGACATTTCATAAATTAAAGCAAGAATTTGCCACTGCTGGATGAAATCTACAGAGTGTTTGCAAATGCAGGGGTACAGTCAGTGTAAGAATGATAGTACCATCTGGCCTGAAACTTAAGTTACCTTTTTATTTATTTATTTATTTATTAAAAAATTTGTAGTTCTGTCTTTTCACTGATGAAGTGGTTTACTGATCACACCTGAATCTTTAGCTATGCTCTGTTTTGAAAAGACAGGCTGAAGAAGGACTATGGATCAGGAGACAAGAGATTTAAAACCAGCTCCAATTGGTTCACTCTGACCAATGTCATAACAAAAAAGTAATACTTCCTAACCGATGTAAGGTTTACTTCAAATGTTCACTATCATTATAGAAAAGGATAAAAAAAATCACATGCAAAGCTCAGATTCCGTCACTATTATTCACATTAGGCACTACCTTAACATGCCTCATGAAATACTGAAGTCAAAATAATCTGACACATTATGGCAAAATGCCCTCTGTCTAGCTCATACATCTATGAACAGGCACTCCAATAACCACATTCATGCTTTTAACTTTATTTTTAGAGACAATGTAGTGGACACAATTCTTTCATTATTTTCTAGCAATTTTAAACTGATCTTAATTTATTGATCTCAGATGAACTGTTCCTGACTTGTAATGATGATGGACTATCCTAGATCCAAACATATATGTGTAATGTTTAGGAAAATACTTCTAACCACTCAAAAGTACTTATCTGAGAAAGGCTTTAATTGAATAGATTATGCTTCCAAACCTAATAAAGTAAGCTTTCTCAGATGAACTAGAATGATGGTTATAAATGTTTAAATTATAACTTGGACACTCTTCCTACATTCTTCCGATCTTAAATGTTCAGCATAAAAGCAGTAAATATTGTCTGGTTGTTATTTTAGTCACTCTTAAAGTATTGATTTTATACTAAACATTAGGAAATTAAAACCTTAAGGTGAAACCAATGTTTTTTCTCAAGTTTACAGCCAAGTTAGTAGAAGGTTTGTTTAAAATATCATTCATAGTATATATCGACATTATCATATATCTGTTAATGATCAAACACAAAGGAAAATATAAGTGCACTTCACTACACGTGCACATAAAAGATTATACATGAGTGGTTTAAAATGATATGTTTAAGTGCCGAGATGTTAAACATTTAATAATTTGGTAATTTCTTTCAAAGACAACCATTAAAATTAAGGGAGAAGAGGCCAAATGTCAGCTCTGCTGAACTCATGTTTTTTCAGCACAGAAAGTAAGTATGAGGAATGAGGACTAACCAATTTCTCCATTTTCTTGGACTCAGTGAAGGCCAAATGTCTCCCACCACAAGATGGCTAAGTTCAGAGACAATCAAGCTGAGGTCACCTGCATCTACTGATTCTTGCTGATAAAAATCTGCTGGAATACTCTACGTCCTTCCTCCCACCCAGCTCCTGACAACAAATGGAGCAGTGTTAGGTGCTATTCAGATCTGACATTTGCCCTATCTTCTGAGCAATTTCAGACAATGAGGGAAACTCCATCCAAGCTCTCTCATTTGTGCAATCTGCTGTTCTATGGTACAAAGGTTGAAGCAGCAGAAGTTACACAAAGATTCAGTATTCCCTGCTTAAGGTGATGGACGTGGTTCCATAGCAGTCTCCGGAGCCCAAGGAAACTGAGGTGGCTACTGTGAGCTACACTTTTATACCTTTACATCATCCATAAATTCAGAGCTATTACCAGGATTCATATCAGCCAGCACATATATCTCATTCAAATGAAGGCTACAGTATTTACCAACGATTACTGCAAAAATGCTGTTTGAGATTAATATCCTTGACTAGTAAACCTAGGTATGAAATAGCACAGTTAGGCAGAATGAAATCTTAGTTTGATTCTGCTACTGGAATTACAGAAGAGACTCTCTTAGGGAATACTGCTATCAGTAGCAAGTTGTGCCAGCAGTGAGGGAAACAACCTGCTGTGCATGTCCCTCCACTTCACTCCTAATGCATGCAGCAGCTACTTTTTTGAAACAGGGACCTACCCAGCCTTTCCATTTCCTTTTGCCACATTAATAAAGGTGGCGCATATCACTATTAATTTATGTCTTCACAGTAGAATAAATGCCTTTCTAATTTTGAAAAAGAGATCATATATTAGAGGAAGAATAGCCCTTTGGGAGGTTGAGACTGGCTGCTGGACCCTCCACAGTCTCTCTATCAATGCCTGAAAGAGGCCACATGCATGTCCAAACTGAGAGTCCAACACAATGTCAGTGGGAAGCTGGACATTCAAAAGGTAGTATGCAACATGCTTACAGAACTAGACTTTAATTTCCCTGTTCCTCATTTCCTCTCTTTATCTTGCTAGGTATTATCTAAATTGCATAATATCACTTCTCTGATCCTGAAACACACTAAAAAAAACTGAAAAAGGGAAGATTAGGAAACTAAAAATACTCATGACGATTTCGTAGTTCCACTATCAAAGTCTAGTACTTTTGTCCATCAAAAGTTCAACCATTTATCTTATGACCCTTACTATCAGAAAAATCTTACTTTTTAATTTCTATCAAGTTTGTCACCAACCAGGATTTTATTAATAAATGTGGGCATACACACACACACACACACAAAGTAAATTCATTTTGCAAAGGCAAGAAGTTAATTTTCATTTTGCATTTATGATAGGGACTTCAGCTCTCAGTTTGGTATAAAAGCTACAGAGCATTTACCTCATAATTATATATATACATATTTTTAACTTCACAATGAAATTTCAAGGAATTAATTTATCTGTAGATTAGTTTATGAATTTATTAATAACTGCTTTTTTTGAGAAATATAACCAGCTCTTTAGTACCTGTACCAATCTTTTTTCTGTCCCAAATGGTAGTCAAAAGGGAATAAAGCATACTTTTACCAGTAACTTTCCTTCCACTCTAAGAATGTAAATGACAATTTGAAACTTCACAACACTGACTGCAATTGCTCATCAGCAGCAAAAATAAAAGCTGGTTGTATGGGTCAAAATTCCCAAATTGCCAGTGATGTTTTAATATTTCATGTTTGCATATTAGCTTGACTAGTCAATAATTTAAATGCTACCCATAAGACTACTGCCTTGACTGCACTGCACTGCTGAGAAAAGTAAAGATGATGACATGAGGGGAACCAGAATGCGTCACCTGGCTTATCCACGCCCCATCTTAACTTTGGTGAGATCTCATCAACAATAAATTAAGATATAAATTGAAGGAAATATTCTTAAGTACCACATAGTGAATTGAACTAACATGCAAAAGCTGCTGCTGAAAAAACACAATGCATAAGTAAATTGTCCAGAGAAACTGATACTTAAAAATGCATCAACTGACAGACCTTTCTTTGGGCTTAAATGTCTATAGACTTCTGAATTTTAAGCAATTAACACTTTACAGATAAAACAGCTGGGAAGAAAAAGTTATATTTGAGCATATTATGTATTAGTTACATAAATGACAATTTTAAACACAGGATTTTGTATTTACTCAAAAACCAACAAATATTTTTAAAGCTGCACTTATGAGAAATCTAAACTTACTACGTAAGATAAAGTTTATTTACCCAAAACAATTACTCCTCTTATAACAAAATCAAGAAAAAATAAATCCTAGAGGAGGAATGGGTGTAAATTATGTTTAAAGATTACATTATTTGATCAGGGACCATAAATACTTATATCCCAGCTTCAACCACGTATAATAGTAAATGACTACTGCAGAGTGAAATTATGATTACAACACTGTGATTTATCCTACATACATCCACATAGGAGTTGGACCCTTCCACTTTTGCCTGCAATACCCAGACACAAGAGCAATGAAGGAGGGATGGGGCAAAGTCTTGACGTAACACTCTACACAATTATTGCTGCTCTTTCCTTCCTTAAGCAAAAGGAAAGGGCGGATGGATATTGGCAACTCTTACGAGTGTCTCAAGAAAAGAATATTGCAACAGAAATTATGCTTACTTACTACCCTTCATTCCTATTTGTATCAAAACCCCAAAATCAAACTTTTAAGATGAATTACAGGCTCATTAATCAGCATTTTAAAATGTGTACTTAGCACTGTGGATAAATCTTATCCTGAAGATAATATAGTTCAAAATTCTAATGAGAGATGAAATCTTTCATATATATCAAGATATAAAAATGAACAATAAAATCACGCATTTTGCACTACAAAAACAATAAAAGCTAACTGCTCTGTAACACTCCAGTCGATATAGGAATTAAATCAAATTTATAACTTTAGCAAGAACGATCAGGAAAGGCTGAGTAAATTATTTCATTATTATAGCAAGAAACACTGAAGGAAAACAGTGGATAAATAGAAATGTAATTGATTAACTAAAGAAAATAACAACAAAGATTATTAAGAATTAAATGTCAGAGCACACACATTCTACAGGTCTGCGAGGGCAGATGCAATATTTACCTAGCATCAAGGCATTCTCATACCCCATTTGAGGGACTTTGCACACCTCTGTAGAAGAGACACAGATTATGCAGGCTTATGAGCAGTGAGCAGGACCGTGCGGGGTTGGAAAGACTTCTGTCCGTTTCCCACCCTGTATCGGCACAAGTATCTCTTGCGATCTTGGCATTCCAGAGAAGGTACTTTATTTTCCTCAGTCTAATAACTGAATAATACTTTGGAGGTTTCAGTATATCACTTCCAACAGAACAGTCTCTCCTTTGAAGCACAGAGACCCTCAGACCCCTCGCTTCCCTGTTGCAGGATGGCTCGGCCAGAGGCAAACCTGCTCTGATGCAAGAGACACATAGCTAGCTACACTAATGCAATACTGTTCCCAGCGTCTTTGGGGAAGATTAGTCCAGGCTAGCCCCTCAGCACTGCTGCTTTAAGTTCCCAGGCTCTAGCTTTAATAATCTCGATTCAGCCTTCACTAGCTTGGTGAAATGGGTTCCCAAATTGAGCTGATTTGTACCAAGGGCAGGAAGAGCTGACACACAGGCGCCTGAAGTCAGACTTGCCCCAAAAATCTACCCACAAATGGCAATAACACTGTAACACTAATTATCATCAATGCATTTTCATGCTCTAAGTGGAACTACACTGCTGGTTATTAATAAAATAATCTGCTACTTTATGGTTTTTGTAAATAGAGGTATGATGATTTCAATAACATTGTTTTGTTTTTATACCTTGACTCAGATCTGAAATACGATGTTATAAATCCTGGCTCATGGTGACTTTTTCTTAATGAAATATAAGCAGATAGTACCTTTTGTCCTGCACTTTATCTTGGAAGTTGTAGACACACAGTGATTCTGAAGCGCTATTGGTATCATGCACAATGTATATATAGAAGTGCTTAAGGCAGTATTACCAAAGATGAATCCTAAACCTAACCTGTTGGACCATTTCATATCCTGTATCTGATGACCAATCAAAAAACCTGGGGATTACCATCAGAATTTGAATTCTAAGAAGTTTCTGGGCTCTTAATTTTCTTTACCATTTCACATAGGCACAAAGAGGGCACATTAGCATGTGTAATTATTCAGAGAGCTGCAGTGTCAACACAGCACTTTTCTCCTTATCCCTTATTTTTATATTAAATTTGTGTGGGTAAAGTTAGTAACAAATTAATTTTATTTACTCAGTGAATGATAATTATTTAAGCAATGGCATCTTCTCATGGTTACACAATCTAAAATACATATATGGCTTTGGTTGTGTATTGCTGGGCTCTAAAGATGAATTACATTATGAAATAATAATTCCCCCAAATCATTTGTTAAAATCAGCTAACAACATAACGTATCAACTATTACCTAAGGTAATAACCAATTTTGGGGTGAAGGTGCTGCAAAGTACAACAAATTGTTCCTAGCACTGATATTTAATATAAAAAAATGAAATACAGTGTTTGAAAAACTTTCTGTCACTAAGCTGCCACCCAGAGATGTAGCCTGGAAGTCATAGAGCCAGGATGTTGTTGGCACCTGACTGTACTGAAAGTTAAAACCACGAGAATAAAGGGGTAAAAGGGATGTAAAAATGCAGCCAGAGCATGCCACTGCTGAATGCGTACCATTTCAAAGTCATAATTTAAAGTGATCAGAAGGGGGGGAAAATGAAGCACAATAAAAATGGAAAATGTTAGATTAATGACACAGTCATTAAAATAAAAAAGGTGGAGTTATATGAGGAATGGATCTTATTTGAGTTATTGAAATTAAACAAGTTATTGTAACAATCATTTTAAAAATCACATTTTACTAAGCTCAAGGAAGGAAGACAAAAAATAGAAATCTTCATGGGAATATTTCAAACTGTCAGAGGCTTTAAAAAATGATTTAAGATTTTCTCTTGTATCTTCTCTTTCAATTTTAGAATTTTAGTTGCCATATATTATAATGGTATTTTAGCTATAAAAGTAGGTTTCCACTCACTCTTCTCTTGCCTTTCAAGGAGACAAACAGTTTTTCTTTCCTCTAAATGAGCACAATAAAATGGGTAAGCTGTCTGGGGAAAAAGAACCCAGACAAACTGGTGGTATAAAGCTCAACAGAAAAATGTGGTACAGAGAAGAAGCGATCTAAAGCATCTTTACTGTATGCCATGCAATTTATTCTACTCTTCAGGTTAGAATAAGAGTTTCTTAACAGCTGAATTATTGTTAGGTTTTTCTCAAAATCAAACCCATTGTTACTGTTGTTCCTGATGCTGAACCTTAAAGAAAGTAGGGGAGAAAAATTTGCATGCAAAATTGTACCATAAAAATACTTATTCTGTCATAAATATTAGAGAAACAGGGATTCTTAAAATCTGGGTCCAGATCCAGCTTCTATTTCTTATAAACCTGCTATATGAATGTCTATATATATTTTAGTAGAGTGATTTTCAGCAGTTCAACAAGCATTCTTCCATCTTCTTGAAAACCTTCTGGAAATATCAATAGAACTATCAGTTATGAAAAAGTTGAAATCAAGAGTCAGCTAAACGAAAAATAGAATAAAAATGCAAACTACGGATGCATTTAGAAGAACCAAAGCTTCACAGGATTTTCCTCTCCCTAGATGATGTAGGCAAACCAACAGATTGTCTTTCTGTCAGGCAAACACTGATGGAGATAAATGTAAAGGCTGAAGAGCACACCTAATTTTTACACACAAGCTGCAACCAGACCATAGATTTATGCTTCAAGGCAACCAGATTTCTCCTTGTGTACACTTAAACACTGCTGTTGCACTCAGTTCATCTTGTTTAAATGCCTTTAAAACCTAACACAAACTCTGCCCCCTCCTCCACTCCTACTAATTATATACTTTTTTGTTTGAAGAAGCAAGCCCTTTATTGCTCATAATTTCAGCTATCACTTGCTTGGGCACCTTCTGCAGATCAATAGCACATAGCTAAGTGGATGAAAAGGCTAAATGTGATTGCCATTTGCAATGCAAGGTTGCATGTTTTTCCCCTCCTTAAACTTTAAAGCGCTGCACTTGGGTTTCATTTTAGAATACTAAATTCCTGTTGCACATAGACAGTAGCTGTACATTCAAAGCCTTTTGTCTTAAATTAAATATCTGTCATTTTTTAAGGCCAGAATACTGGCATAGGTTATAATAAAAACTAGTGTCCAACCTGCAATTTTACAGATTCCATTGCTGGTGGCCATACATCTTTGATGGCAAAACTACATTGGTTGTAGTGCCATAAAATCAATAAATATTAACCTTTTCTGACACTTTCTGCACGGATGCTTTATCAGTCGCTGTCACGTGATAGAACAGTCAGTGATGTACTGTATTTTTCAGCTCAGAATCCTTACCAAACTAAGAAATCGATGCAGATTAACAAGCCTTTAAATACAAAATTGGCAATGAAATTTTGGTGCTATATGATAAAAATTAAACCAAATCATGATACTACAGAACCATAAATTTATCACAAGTGGTTTTAGCTATGCACAAAATATAAATACAGTATTCCTATGGCAAAATAAGTGTGCTTGAATGACACAGATGCAATAAATTCAGTTTTATATTTCATGACATATTTATTTCAGCTTATAAAATTGAAAACTGCCCAATTAGACAAATCCCGTCTTTCAATATCATTTAGAAACTCACAGTTCTTATTTTGCTGAGACATTTGTAACAGTTAAATACATTGAAATCTCTATTTCTAAACAGTGTAAAGAAAAAAGAAAAGTTTACTGGAAAGTGCAAATATGCCACTTAAGTTATCTCCTACCTTGTATAACTGCAACAACAGTCTTTAGATCTATGCATCTTAGAAGCCTAAGGCCTTTAATCAGTGGAAAACATCTTGCTATGTACAATCCATACTGTAGCAAGGTATAGCAGTTCAGCATAACAACATACAGGCTGATAACTTGAATTAGTTTTATTTCTTCTGTTCTGAACACTGCAATTTCTTCTACATAACACTGCACTTGTTTATCAGAGCATTAGAAACTATGTTTATAGGCAACTCATGTGAAATTTCTTATTAAAATATGAGTTAGTCCAATAATCTGACCTTTCCAAAACACTTCAAGCTTCTTAAAAACTACCATAATATCTTAAAAGCCTAGGATACATGCTATCATAATTGTGCAAATACGTAATCTAGTAGTAAATGCTTGAACAGTGCTGGTAAGTGTTAATATGGGTCTATTTATATCCAGAAATTTCTGAGGACTATTACTTGGCTTCATTCATCCTATATGGTCAAAGTCTATTAAAAATTATCTGTGACTTTCAAAGCTACTTTCATGTTTCTGTTTAACAATGTAGCTGCAGTGTCAGCGTATGGGCAATAATTGCCTTCTCCTGGAAATACCTGAAATACTGATGTGAATTAGAAAAACTTAAAAAAAAGGACAGATATTAATGTTCCACCAATATTTACAAGTATCTGACCAGCAAAGACAGTAGGAGGCACACAACATTATTTGGAGAAATAGGGAATCCCTTTGAGAAATGTAATGTAATGCTAGGTTATGTAATGAAAGCTAAATTCAAACGCACTAAAAACTTTGGCAATATAAACCTTAAATTTTAAACTGAGGTACAATTTTGCATTTCCCATTTCTTTATGTAGTATCTGTACTCTGTATTAGCTAAGAAAGGTCTACTTCTGCCAACCACCACCAGGAGCAGTGACTTCCCGTAAAAAATATTGGCAAAAATAACTTCAGTCAGTTCAGTTTGTCTACTAATGTTAATATGAAAGGATTTACATTTATTTAGAAAATCCTAGTTAGGAAAATTAAAAAAAAAGAAGGAAAAAAGCTGAAAGTTTAAGCAAAGACAAAGCCTACAAGATACAACTAAAAAAAAAGTTAAGAATTTGAACATTCCTAAGAGAGTCTGATTGTCACAGTGGAAACATCAGATTAAGGCATTATTTCTGCATATTGCACAGGAGATTTGCCACAAAAAGCAGGAACTGTCATTGCAAACTGGATGATCTTTAGTTTGCGAGCCACATGTGCACCTGCACAGCCACCTATTGAAACCTGCTTCATGCCTCACTCTGAGTTACCCTATACAAAAACATCCCCCATCCCCCCCCCCCAATCAATCCCTTTTTCCAGTTTTGGTGAGAAGATGGCAACAAAATTGAAGTACTTCCAGAATGTGGAGTCTTGTTCTCTCCATCAAAGTAGTATTAGTCCCCTGCTTTCCCAAAATCCTCAGGAATACTGGTTATACTAACTTATAAACATTTACTCTTTGTGTAACAGAGATACCGGGCCTAGTATCCCCACCCTGACCAACTCTTTCAGGAATAGGAACTTCTGTTCCATTCTTCTCTCAGAAACTTTTTTGTTGCACATCAGCTGTCAGATATGGACATAACTTTATTTAACAAAAATACCCCAGTTTTGCCAATTTTATAATTCTAGGCTTCTACAGTTTTGTCTTAAAATTGTTAGCTCAAGACATTCCAAGAAATATACTGAGATAGTTTGCCACTTCAATAGCTCAAAGGTTTGCAGGAAACAGAATATGCAATGAACCCTGCACGACTGCAACAGAGAATAGAGGATTGCATTCCCCTGCTGGCTTAGCCCTCCTGATCTATAATACGAGTAAGGCTGCACTGAATTACAGATAACTGATATTTCATGATTTTCATATACTGATAAATCTATGACTCCATATTTCAGGATTTTTACTCCAGCAGGTGGAAGCAAGCACAAGTAGCTCAGCAAATTGTAGTGACAATTATGACAGTGGCTGAACTTGCTCAGAGGAAGGTGGATTACAAACAAAAGGGTCAAAAACAAATAAAATAATACTGAATACTATTGGAAAAGTAAGGATTTATAGATAAATCCTTAGCAGAAGAGACTAAATTGAATTAACTTGAACTAGCTTTATTCCATGGGCATTTTGTGATGGGGGGGCAGGCATTAATATGTGATGACTCCAGACATTTCACAGCAGCTCCTCCTTTTTAATTTTACCTTAATCATACATTACAAAAAACACTGAAACAGTAACACCTAACTTGAAATTCTTCAATCCAGTTCTGAATTTCAGATATATATGCTGAATCTAAAATCAATGTTAAATTGAAAATGTTTGCCTAAAAACTTCCAATGTTTCTTGAGATAACTAAATAATCAGGGGTTTTTCTTTTTTTTTTTTTTTGCTATCAAAGGATGCTTTCATTTTATGTTTCCTCTAGATACTATTACTTCAAAGTAGATCAATTCTTTTAAATCTTCTATAAACTGTGTTCTTAGAACTGTTATCTGCTGTTATTTCCTAGACTTTGAATAAGAAGTACCATTTTGGCAAGGTATAAAAGAGGTAGGGTCATAGTTTAGCGTGTAATACGGTAGTTATCTTAATGCCTTTAAGTACATTAGACATTACATTCCAAACATTACATAGCAACCAACTCTTTCTTACAGCTACTGTACAAAGACCACTAATGAAAAGCTCTTCAGCAACAATAATTTAAGTTTCTGAAATGTTATTTAAGCAGAGATTGTGACAAACAGTAACTGATTTTCTTCTTCAAATATCTGAGAAGTCTGTTTAACTACACTGCAGAAACATATCCAGCAACTTTGCCTCTAGTTGCCAGACACCTCTTGTACTTCCCACACCCAAGCCACTGGAATTGCACCCATTTAAACCAGCATTACCCTTCATTCAGACATGTGGAGGCTGAGCCAGTGATTTGTATTATCTGAGCCCAAAGTTTTCATTAATGCTCAGGTTCCTATGCAATTTATATGAAAATTGCACTCACTTTAAGGTTCCTTTTTACTATAAGAGAATATTAGATGAAAATCATACTGTAATGACTCAGAGAATGAAAACATCTGTATGAAATCTGCAGTGGTTTCTGTAGTACAAGCCATTTCTTTGACATTAGATATTGATGAGCATGCACTCTTCCCAATAAATGCAAGACCTGCATAAAATAGCTTAAATTCAGTAGGCACACTTTCTATCTTCCCATTTAGAAAAAGGGGTTCCCCACTAACTGGCCTGCTGGGAGTTAAGAGATATGATATCTGCCTCCATGGTTTTTTGACATGATACAAGAATTATAGACAGTCGGTGTGCAGTGTATTTATATGAGATACAGTTTCGTATTACTCTCTTATACGTTCACCAAGAAAGTGAAGCAATCTTTCTTCTGTGAGACTTCTACCTATCTTCATTTCCTTTAGTGCAAACAGTTATAGACAAGCTCCTCTTTGAGCTGATAATTTTTTAGAGGTCATTCGGCCCATAATTTCAGGCCCTAGTCACTATCCTGATGGTCCTTCTTAGGAAATTGGACCCAGTGGGAACGTTTTTTCCTTCTGCTTAGTCTATGGGTCAGCATTTTCCTTCCCTTGTACTTCTTAATTCCCTTAAGTGGCAATTATTTAAGGTACAGTTAGAGAAGGTGCAATCTACATTCATCCAATAAAACCTAAATATTAAAAAGGACAGAAAAATCCAGCATGGTTACTAAGGATATATGGGAGAGCATTTAGCATTTGAAAGGTACCAAAGATCTGGTAAATGAAAAGATGGGAAAAATTATGAAGAACTATTGGAAGTAAAAGAGGAATTAGAAGTACAAAAGAACATGGGTATCAGTCAGACAAGGCATCTTACTTACAAAGGTCAAGATCCAAGATGCCACGTCAAGAAATTAATGGAAAGTCGGTGCAGCACACATTGGATCAATGAAAGCAAACAAAAAGAAAGCCCAAAAGAAATTTTAAAAATCAGCATGGAATGCCAATGATTTGTGATTCATTGTAGCAATTATTGCTGAGGACTCTTCTCCTCACTCATGACCTGAAGCAGTAAGGCACTGAGCACAAAAGTAACACTGGATTCATTCCTTCTATGCCTAACATTACTCGCATTTGCTTCATAACTTTTCTGATTGTGAAATTACTTGCTACTATTTGTATCATTTTCTGTGTATCAAGCAAGTAATTCCTTTGTGTAAGTTTTAAAACATTTGGAAATTCAGACAATGGTTTGCAAGTAAATGAAAGCAGATTTACAAATGTTAACGGTTTCAAGAGTCACTCTTTCAGTGCAGGTTGCTGAGATGTTGGTAACATCTTACAGGAAGAGAAAATTTTAAATGCTGTCTAAATAACACAGCCGTAGCTAAAGAGGCCAAGATGTGGTAGCATTATGTAGGCAAAATACAGTCTGCTATGTGGTTATACTGAAATGCAGTGCCCCAGGTCTTTGAAGTACGGTTAGCTCAAATCTCCATGTAAGTAAATAGTTTGTTCATAATGGGCATGCCAGCATTGTGATATTAATTATTTAGGTTTATTTATATATTTTTTTCAAAGAAATAAAAGTTATAAAAAATATTTATGTAATGTATTAGCTATATATAAACACATATTTATATGCCATTTTATATAATATATATGTTGCTTTATATATACCTAAAGTAAAAATTTACAACACTTTCTAAATCAACATTTTCACATTCTTTTTCAAGTTGCATATTACACTCCAATGGAAAAAAAAAAAAGAAAAACTAAGAACTTCCTATTTCTTAGGACTCCGTCATAACTTCCCTGGATGATATACTAAGAACTCTATTCTTAAAGCAATTTAGGTATTCAGAGTATAGGGCAATTTCAGCATAGAAATATCGTGAATTACTCGTACGCACTATACATTTCTACTTTTTATTAATTCTGTAAGGTTAATTTTTGGTTTTTACTTGTTTAAAAGTTTTTTTTTTGACGACCCTGATATCCCATTTTTGTATGTTTTTTCTCAGAATTTTAATATGTTGATATTTGAATATTAATATTTCCTTTTATTATTTATATTTGGCACATACTATTAAGACTAAGTATTTTCTAGCAGAATTAAATATTTGTGTCCTAGATGGCTGTCATGTAAGGGCTTTCTTCTACTTCTGTACTTTAATATTTCAGTCTTGCTTTAAAACTTTTATGTTAGGATATCCTATTTTTAGCACTAAATAGGCAATAATATGTCTCATTCTTCAGAAAGGATATTTTATCTATTAGTGTAATGAAATAATAGCTTGGAATAAGATTACCTTTGTGGAGGTAACAGCAGGGATCTGGCATGTGGATACCAACCCAACACAAGGAAGTTGCAAAGCCCATGCCCATCTGAGGGTGTTTTGAGGAAAAATAAGGTGGGCATAGAGCTTAACAGAAAATTTCTGTGTGGCATAGCTTCCTTCCACATCAGCTAAATGGTTCCTCACCTTGGAAACCAGGATGCCACAGGGAAGAATGACAGGAAATCAGGTGCATGCCAACACCCAAATTAAATGTTTAGACATGGGCAAAGAGATTCAAGCTGCTCAGGAGTAAAACCACATCCCAAGAAAAACTAGCTGCTCTGTGACAAGCTGGGACAATTCTTCAGAAGGGAATGACTAGGAATTTCCCAGAGCCGCGGGCCATGGGCAGAAAGGCATTGAACAGAATGCAGGGTTGTGACTACAAATGCCATTGGTACTATGTAGAAGATGAAAATCACTTATGTGATGGCCCTGAAGCTTCACACCAACTCTGATGGAAAACGTGCACAAAATGACAGACATTATACCTCTACTGATCAGAGGCATTAAAAGGTGTTCTATACACTGGTCTAGGCAGTATTTTCCTCTTCATTTAAAATTATATTTTAAATATTAACAGTGGTGGGGTTTGCATACTAGATGATTTAGTATTTGCATCAAAATATTTCAACACCTTCTTTCATGTCACTCAGAAGCAATATATGCTGAGTGTTCAGGAAAAGGAACGAAGGGACTATGAAAGAAGTCCTTAAGCTCTTCACCAGCAGTAGCAAGTTACATAATAGTAAAAAAGAAAAAATACTTTCATGACTTCATTTTTTTTTTCACTTTACTTACTACCTGAAAAGAACTAACTCTATGGTCATGAGCACCTAAATAAGGATACTGGCCGTGGAAGCTCCAGGCTTATAAACCTTTCTAATAGAATATCGTTATAAAAACAATTAAATTATTTCAGTTACAGGTTTTCTTTTAAAACACAGTTTAATTTTTCTCGAAACACAATAATATGCAACCTACATAGGTTGTAAGGAACCTAGTTTTCTCCGTTACAAACAGAAAATCATTTATACTAGGTTTTTATTTCAAGCACACACTAAAATTATTATTCTCCACAAAAGAGGAAAGGGAGTGTCTGCCAATCAACATGACGTGCTATTGAAAGATTGGCACTAATAGCTATGACAAGAACAAACCTGTTTGAAGCAAAGCTGCTGCTGCCGCCTTTTTTTTTGGTACACCAGCCATCAAAAATAATGTTTTATCTGACTAAAAACCAAAGCAATATTCTGCTACTGCAAAAGCTTCTACCTGATTTGCCTATATCTTTGCAAGGACAGATTTTTAATATTGTTTCAAATTACAGCATTTAAAGTATTTTATTTAAAGTATTTTATTTAAACAGTGATAAAGACTAAGAACATTACTATTCTGAGGAAAAAGTTAAATATGCTTGCAAACAGACTGCGTATCCATTCTTTGGAGGCTTGACTTCAGGTATGAATTACAAGTTTGGATAGGTACTCAACTGATTTGTATTTCCATGATTCCATTGATAAATAGTACTCACTGATTTTATATTTTTGTAGCTTGTTAAATTCAGAGAGTGTAAGAATAAACAGGGGTCTATTATTTCATTTTTTCAATGTTTTTTTTTCTACTTTCTATTTTCTACTACAGAGTCAGAAAATGCAAGGGAAAGAACAAGTAAAAAAATAAAAAGAAAAATTTTGAAGTAGAAAAGCACTAGGACACCGGTATAATCATTATATTATCAGGTTATGTGTGTCCAATTCACATTCTGAGTAAGTCTTCGGCTTCCACTCGGCAATAGAGTTATACCTTGATAAAATCACATAATAGATCACACCATAACTTTTAGCAATCAATTTTTTCTCTTAATAATTTGATAAATGTAGCTGTCAAGTGGGATAAAGATCACAATTGTATTTGGGATTAACTATTTGAACTTTCAGAATTCCATTCATGAATATTGCAACTGTTACCACCGATAGGATCACAATTTTGTCCGTTGTTGATGATGTAATCACGCTGTGGGTAACTAGTACAGCCTTGTTCTTCAAAAGCTACAGAAACTGAAAGAGGAACATATTGTGAGCACAGCCTTTCGAAAAGTGCACTTATAGCTTTGCAAAATATTCCTTAAGCATGTATAGAAAGGACTCTGAGGTAATTGTCTACTTTTCAGTGCTCTCTGGAAGGAACTAAACCATCCCTTAACTCTGTTCCCCTAATCTAAAGAAGAAAACAGCAGGATGTAGGCCCAGCTTGGTGGATAGATGATCAATTGACTGTCTTTTCATTGATTTCAGATCTCAGAAGCCAATAACACAATAAGGCAACTGACAACCAAAACAGCAGAATTTCATACAGATTCTTCAAACACCTTATATAATTAATTAAATGAATGTATATACCAGTGTATTTTATTGAGGGTTTAATGAAGCACCAGAAATAAACTTATTTTAGACAGGTGTATCTCTACTCAGACACAGGTACTTTAGGATCAGAGAGAGTAAGAGATAACACCGATGATGGAAGTGTGATCTCTATGGGAAAGAACACTTTGGGGTACTTACAAGTCTCCTCAGCTACTCCTTTGCTATCGCAACACCTAAGTACTTGAGATTCACAAACATAAGCCGTACTAAAAGGCTGTAGATTAACACTGTTTCAAGATTTAAGAGCAGAAAGGACTATTAGATAATAGTCTGACTTCTGGCATATCAATGGCCCTTAAATAACACTTAATTCGTTTTGCAGTGAACCCAGCAACCTTGGGTCCTCCTGAAACCTACCTTCCAGAAAGACATCCAGTCTTCTCAAGGCTCAAAGGAATGGAACAGGGATAATTTCTTTTGCTAGCTGCTGCCAGAGCTCAATCGACCTCCTATGTAAGTGTTTCCACCTTATTTCTCATTTCAATTTGTCTGACTACGCTTTCAGTAACTGATTTTTCTTAGGCTTTTCTCAGCTAGATTAAGAGTAGTGCATGTCTGATATTTTCTCCCTGTGAAGCAACTCATACACTATAATCAAGTACCTATCTATCATTTTGGTCATGAATTATGTAACTCTTCATAAGCACTAAGCGTTCAATCACCACGTAGGCAGCCAACTGCCAAAACACTATCGTCACGATCTTTGTTCTGCAGATGCCCAGCCCCAGAGGCACCTATAATTTTCATGGAGTCACAGGCACACAAAACTATACTTCCAAGAATTCCCACAAACACATCTGTGAAACGAAGGGAAGCAGCTCATATTTTAGATCTGCCAAGGATCCATGGAGTAAGAGATCCTCCACTCCTACTCGCAGTGCCCAGGGTGGCAGACTCTCACAACATGCTGTATAACTTCACCATTTTCAAAGCTAAAACAAACTTACCAAAGAGTACAATGAATTGATCTGCTTTTCCTTAAAAAACAAAACCAAACCAAAAGACTTCCAAGAAAGATTTTGCATGACTGCCAAGTCTAAATTTAGCAAAACATCTCCAAATTTTCATTCAACACCTTAAACAGTTCCCTAATCACAACTGACTGTTGGGAAGCCATTTTCAAGCAAAAGATTTTGTGACTCAAACTGTGTCAGCACTGTACCTATTTTTCACATGGGAAAATGCAAACAGAGAGCAAGCCCATTATAGCAGTCACTCAGTAAAAACCGGGGTTATTCTGTTTTCCTAGAGTAGCACTCATTCTTGGGATCCATGTTCACTTTTAACAGTGCAGTACAGAAGTAACGATACAGAAAAAAAAAGAGCATCATCACATAACTTTCCACATGATCATGAAAACAATAATGAGCAAACCGCTCCTCTTTTCTCTGAAGAGCTTTTTGCCTTACGGCCATTTTAGTATTCACAGAAGACTACTATGAACACAGTGAGATGCCATGGTCTCTGCAGCTATTGGAATAATGGAGATGTCAAGCCATAGATATTGCACTCTTTAGATATAAATAATGCATCATAATAGTATCATAATGTTTATAAGACAAGAGCTCCTAAATGATGAACATTTAGTTCAAACTGAAATCATCACTACCAAGTGATGCTGCAAAGCAGACAAAGCACTTTGAAAGACAGCTGGGGTACTGATCCCTTTCAAGTTCCACTACAGTTATGAGCCCTTCTCCTGTCCCACTGGCCAAAGTATTCAGACTAACTTCAACTGAGTACTGAGCTGTTGCATCAGTTGGAAGAAAAAAACATATCTAAGACCTTTAGAAATGCAATGCATACAAGAATCAATCCAAAGATTTCTTCAGCTTTGAGACTTGCCATACAGACAAGTCCACAGTAAGCAAATCAGAAATATTTTTTTATCAAATTGCCTCATAAAAAAATCACCAAAATTATAGTAATCAACATAATATGACAATTCACTCATATTAATTTTCCATTTGTAATGACAAATTTTCAGATTTGCACATTGATTACAAGAATAACATGAATAGTTTTTATTGGAAACAAATTCCCATGACTAAAACATTAACTGCCGTAAGCCCACTTCTGTTCTAGAACATTTATAAAAACTATTGGCATCTCGAATGTGATATTCAAAAGAAAATAAATGAATATCATGGATAATCAACAATCACTGGATTTCTGGCTTTTTTTCAAATAAATTTTTAATTTCAACACAAACCTTGAGAAAATGGGTCAGAGACTATCAAGAATTGGGCAGAAAGCTTTTACAGAAGAATACATAATGACATTTAAAAAAGATGGTGATTTGTATAAAAATTAGAGGTTGGCCGCATAAACTGGTATTTGAAGTGTAATCTAGCAAACTCAATCTCTAATTTTATGTACAGATGCTTATATCTCTTTGTTGGTTTGTGTGCATAAAAGGTCTGCTGCTCGAATGCAGTGCGTTTCAAAACAAAGAGACAAAAGTATTTTCTAGATTGTCATTGTTTTAAAATATATAATGATACTTCATTGGGTTTATAAGGAATATAGCTGGATAGTTAAATACCCCCCTCTATGACAGAGCCTATAATGAAAAGAAGAAAGAAAGTCTGAAGACATTGCACCTATTTTGCAGATGGTTTTGTGGTATTTCCATGTATCAATTCCTCACATTATACAGGATTTCAAAGATGCAGCTGTCACGTATCAATTACAGAATCATCCTTACTCCTGTAGAACCTAACTTGTTCTCCCTTCCAGCTTCCATAGCCTCTTCCTTCGAAATGCAGCTTCTTCAAGCTTCTTAATGCCATTGACCCCATAAAGCAGTACAGTAGAAGGCAAAGAAAGCTAAGCAGAAATTAGTATGAGAGCATCGTATTACAAACAGCATTAGTTTTGAATTAGAAATCCAAATGATAATCTTAATTTTACAGATAAGAAACAGGCTTGATATTTAGTCCCACACACATCTTAAAGGACCCCACAGCTTCATTCTTGGTGGCTTGTGCTGAAGGAGTTTGTGACTGATTCTGCAAGGCTGGAGTTGATGGCTGTCTCTTTGCCAGTGATGAGACTTATTCTATTCCTATTCTGCTCAAAGAACTAAAGGAGCTGGCTTTCTTGTTACAAAGCAGTATTAGAACACAAAAGACAGACAAATATGTTTAAGTTTAAAATAGTTGATCTTGTATGGCACTTTCATACTCCTAACACCCTAAAGGGTTCTATGTCATGTTGTGGATTCTCTGTGGGTGCAGCTAATGACCAATAAGTCATCAGTAACCATGAACCAGACAAAGAACAAATCTTATTTTAATAAGGGATGCTGGCAGGAGCATGGGAGTTATCCCCTCATTCCTCTAAAAATCTTCTGTAAAACCTTTAACTCTCAGATGTCCAGCAATCAGAAATGGATTGAAAAGAAGAAATTAAAACCTCTTTAATTAAAGTCTGATGTGAATGCACAATCATCACCTAGGTCCTGCTTTAATAGTGTTTCTTCCTGAATGGAAAATAAAGTATCACCCTTTTAGTAATAGGATTATTCAAACAATATTTCAACATTTCTGTTGCATACCAGTTCTAGGCCAGCCTGGCAAGAATTAGGTGACAATCAGTTTTTGCTAGTACTAATATGTGTGTACAGCACCCTGTTTAGTGCAAGGGGATTTCTACAGTATAAGAATGAATGCACATAAAATAGATATTGGTAGTATACAACACACTGGTGACAGGTTTCCTTTGTTGCAAAGAAAAGCAAGTTGAATAGTTTTAACCACAGCATGCTGCAATGAGAACTTCATTTGTTTAGATACAGTCTTGAACAAAAACCAAGAAAACTTATGAAGATTTTACAATTTTGGAAAAATTCTCATGATTCTACCACTGTTACAGCTATCTGTGTTATGTCTGTATATCTCTCTATTGAAAGCATTATAGGTTTTCATATTATTTTAAGGGGGATTATTGTAGTAAAAATCCAACAGTGTCTGAATTTAAGCTTGGAGCTGAATATTCATTCACGTTAATGAGAACTATGGTGAAATGTGACCAGTTTTCTGACCTATTTTGAAATTGGTATTCCGCCAACTGGCATTTTGTTTGCACATCCAGATATTATCCACCATATGCTGACATGACATGATGATTGGTTCCAAAATGAAGTGGAATACTTGGCAAATAGAAATATATGGTACAAATAATACACTGCCTCTAGTCAGGAAAGCAAGCAGTCATTTTGAAAAGACTGAGAGGTTTTAAAATAACTTGAGTGTACACACTGCACAAAGCTGAAAGAAAGCCCTCTAGGTTATGGCTTTTTAGAAATAAAAGGGTCTCAAATTATGAGATCAATTCCTTACAAAAGAAGATTAAAATCTGACACAGCAGTACTAATAGTAGTACTTCAATCGAAGATTAATTTGCATCTTAGGGAGAATTTGGCCCACGTAGCTTCTTCCTCCTCTGGATTCCCCAAATTTCTTCTCACCATCTGTTCTTTTTTCCCACTGCTCTGACTTGTCTTCCCGCCCAGTGATGTCTAAGTTATCTGCCTCTCCTGAGTTAAGATCACATTTCATTCAAGCTCCAGCCTAATTTTGTATTATTTCTCCTGACCTTTTGCCATTGAACTCTTTTTCTCCCAACTTGATGCTCCTATTAAACTTCTACCTTCTATTCTGAACTGTAGAATCTCAACCAAAAAACCTCTTGTTCCTAAACTGGAAACACCTCAACTTTTTTCTTATAATTCTTGTTTCTAAAGCAATGTTTTTATTTTACCTTTCTTCAGTGACTTCCATGTGTGTGCTCTCCAATGTGAAGCCTCAAAACATTCGTGTAAGTTATTGATTGGTCTCTGCTGTTGTCTTTTCATACCGAATACTGTCTGCTGTTTTGTAATGAAATTGAAGAATTTTTAAAGTGGTACATTATTTTGCCACTGTATTTCTTAGTAATTTTTATTTTCTGTTCTTGGATGAATAGGTTGGGCAGCAGGACTTAATACAAACATTAAAAAAATATTTCTCTATAAAAGTTTAACTAGATTTCAAAATCAGGCCTCTAAATAGCACACACTTCCGATGTTTATGTATTGAACTGCAAGCTTTGTTTATGAAACATGAAAGGATTTCAGTGCTTGATGCATAACCTTCACCCCTTGTGAAAACTTGAAGAGGACAAAGCCCACTTTAAAATCATGTTCTTCAGAATAAATGATAATAACATAACAGCTAGCTTTCTTATTGCAATCATTTAAGCATGCTCATACACAGAAGAATTTGTAAGCAAAGGGAAGAATGACCTTACCAGCATGCAAGTATGCCAGGTCCGGATTTTCAATGTCTGGGTGTAGTTCTTTCAAGTGGTTACGAAACTCCACAGGGATATTGGTTCCATAGTCACATTTAGGACAGTTATACATTTTTACTCCTTCATGCTTTCCTGTATGTAAGATGTGCTTACGTATATTTTCAGCGCAGTTAGACCTAAAAAGAAATGAAAAAAATAAATGTTTTATAGCAATTTATACCCCACTTGTTCAAATAAAATGTACTGTTATAAAAGAAAACAAGTAGTCTTTATTTATTTTTCACTATCTGCTCAATTTTTGCATCCTTTTAGCTTTTGCATAAATGTCATGCAAAACTTAGCATGAAGGCTCCCAAAGCTGTTTCAGGTTAACTAAGCAACACATCTGAAACATAAACATTTAGAAAAGAACAATTTTTTACATTTGCAGAAGTCTTAAGATTTTAATTTTTCTTGATGGTAGTAAGTGATGGACAGAAATTAAGCAGAAGTCTTTAAATTAGAAAAACTGAAATACACAGATGCCTGTAACGTTCCCAGTAGAGCTCACATGAACCTTTCCTATGCAGTTCCTTGATTCCACAGGAGTTGCTATGAATGAGTTTTGTAAGAATATTCCACCAACTCTCATATCATTTTATGAACTGTTTCTACAAAAGAGAATTGAGTTGCTCAAGTTTATACCTTTTTGAAAATACACAGAAATTCCGATTTGCATCTTAAGCATGGTTTTTGTGGAAGCAGTGGAGTTTCAACTCATAAAAATCAGAATACACAGATGAGTAGTTTTACTTATTTAGAAGAATTTTTTCTAATGATATTTCTGGAAAAAAAAGAAATGTGAGTAGAAAAAGCTTTCCTATTTCTTTTATCTACAAAGAGATGCACAATATGTCAGTAATTTTTAATTTCCAGTCTTTAAAATTTTGCAGTCTCATTCCAAAATTATTTTGCAATAGACTTCCCTACTTCTTCAAAGTTGGTGATGAATCCCATACAAAATATACTGCTTTTCATTTATGTAAATCAGAAATAACCATTATATTTATTCTTGAATCAAAATAATAGCCTGTGTACAATTTTTTTAGACTTTGTACTGTATGCTACTAATATTGTCAAATTAAGAACAATAAGTCAGTTTAACTAAAAAGTACACTCGAGTGAACTATATAAATATATAATACACCACCAATGCTGAAATAAGACAACAGTAGTATTTTGAACAGCCAGTTGTTCACCTGTCATGGTTAGGAATACCATAGTAACATGCACCTAGATAAAGAACCCCCAAAATAAACTGAAAGTAGCAGCTTGAAGTTCTGTTGGAGTGCTTGTATCTCCCTTGGAGATGGTCATAGTAAAGCTGATATCTGCCTTACAATACTGCCAAAGCTCACCCTCTGTCATGTCCATCT
This sequence comes from Neopsephotus bourkii, assembly GCF_033783945.1. NCBI lineage: Eukaryota > Metazoa > Chordata > Aves > Psittaciformes > Psittacidae > Neopsephotus > Neopsephotus bourkii. Next base: position 2,699,544 of record NW_026901733.1, on the reverse strand, counting down.
GCTATATACCAGTAAGAATGTCAGAGAAAACACATTCACTGAAAAATATGGGAAATATTGGTCCTTACGATCTTTCAGGATTCAGCCCTAATAAAATTACAATGCTCATAAATGTAAAATTAAACATGTATTATTATTTTTTTTTTTAAAGGAGAGTGTATACTGCAATGAAAGCAGGAGACAATTTAGTAACCTTCTATCATGGGTTATATTTTAAAGGTCAGCAGATTAAAGCAGAACACACACCTGAAATAAAATATGTGTCCTTTTAGCTAAGCTCTCACACTATGTTAAAGAGAGATATAAAAGTTTTTACTTTGAAATACTTCTGTGAAATGTATAAAAGATCTGTGGAAACCTATGTAAGAGTTTTGTGTAGAAAATCCAACCTGTTCAAGTCAGAAAAGGCCAGTTCTATCTCCTTTGATTTGTGAATTTGCCCCAACCACTTTAAACAGAGCAATCCCAAATTCTCATTTATTCAGTCATCAGTAAAAAACTGTGACTAAACACATAAACATACTAATATAAAAAATTTAAAAAAATGTATTTTTTTTATGCAGTGAGGCCAGAAAGGCTTACCCAGAAATGAGGAATATGAGATCACAAAGCATTACAAATGGTCTCTCATATTAGGTTGCAATGCAGCAATTGCAATCATAAAGTTAACCATGAAGGTAACAACTGGCAAATGCAAGCACTTGTGAAGCCAAGTAATACCTTTATATATGACATGACAAAAGTGTACTGCATATAAAATGCCTTTTTTTTAAATTATTCAGTGTGCTTTTAATGTCTGTTTTATGAGGAATCTTCTCCCAAGTACTGTACAAGTATGTTATATGCCTGACACAAAAAACACCCCACCAAATCAGTGGGCATGTGTGTACTTCCATCACTTCATTTCATATGAGTAAACACAGAGGTCTGTGATTTCAAACAGCAATCTGTTTTCATTAAAGCTATGTCATGATAAATATCTAACTAAAATATTAGTGTTGCAACAGTGATGACAGTTAAGCATTTGACAGGCTTTGTGTTACAAAATTCACTTCAAGGAGTTTAGAAACTCAGATAAAGATTCCCTTTGTCCCGAAATCTGGCAACTTAGAGCCCAGCCCAAAAGAAATTTTTTGAGTAAAATCTGTTTGGTTTTTTGAGTTCCACTGAATTATAGCCACAAACAAATAAATGTAGCTTTCAAGAGGCCAGCCTGTGTTCCACTAAGGCTAAACCAGATGTTTCTAAGTTAAATTACCATTATCATTTCTTAATGTAAGCATGTTTTCATCCTTATGATCCATTTTCCATTTTGAAAATCAAATGTATATATTTCTGGCAATTTGTCCATGGTCTGCAATAACAGGAAGAGACCTCATTAGAGACTTAATTAGTCTAAAGCTGTAGTCTATGGATTTATATTCAATGCTAATGCAGAGAAACAAAACAGAAATTTTGTATTTATTTCTTTCAGCGAGTCTTTTTATCAGATATGAAGAAAGGTTTGACCCCACAGCAATTCTATTAAATGAAGGTGGAAGCGTTTTCAGTTTCCTGTCAGTGTTATACATGGTGAAAGAGAAGATGGGACATGTTACTAGGGCACAGAAAATGTAAGGAGCTGAAAAACTCAGCCCATACTTCCCATGCAACAAGCATTTATGAGATCTCATCAAAGACTGATATATTGGGAAGAGCGTAGGTCTGCTTTCCACTGCACACCTCCAGGAGAGCTCCCACATTTCTGTACAGGACAATGCTGTGAAGTAAGGGTGACAGATGACAAGTTTCTCCTGAGAAACACAGCTACTGCTTAAGATGAAAACTTCTTTTGGCTGAAGATACAAAAGGGCTTTTACCTCTAATGTTCATCGCACAGCAATGCATTCACTATTGCTGTTCTAACTGCACAGTTCGTCTTGCCATTGTAAATCCATTCCTACCAACCAGTTATCTGCCTTTCTTCTGCTGCTGTCAATAAATTAAAGGTTGATGCTTATTAAAATATCATAAAGTGGAAATGACTTGTCAACAGTAAAACTGTACTTTAATCAGAGAATTACAGAATGATTGAGGTTGGAAGAGACCTTTAGAAGTTATCTGGTCCAAGCCCCCTACTCAAGCAGGGACACTCAGGGCAGGTACACAGGATGGTTTTCAGGCAGCTTCTGAAAATCTCAGTCACCCTCACAGTGGCAAACTGTTTCTTGATATTCAGGGGGAACTTCCCGTGTTTCAGTGTGTACCCACTGCCTCTGGTCCTGACACTGGGCACCACTGAAAAGAGCCCAGCCCCATCTTCTTTACTCCCTTCTTTCAGGTATGTGTGCACATTGATGACATCCTTCAAAAGTTTTTTATCCAGGCTGAGGAGTTTCAGGTCTCTCAGCCTCTTGTTTTTTGAGAGAGATGCTCCAGCACCTTTTCATCTTAGTGCGCCTTTGCTGGACTCTCTTCAGTGTGTCTATGTCTGTCTTGTACCATGGAGACCAGAACTGGACCCAGCACTCCAGGTGTGGCCTCACCAGTGGTGGGTACAGGGGAAGGATCACCTCTCTCGACCTACTGGCAGCAATGCTCCTAATGCAACCAGGACACAGTTAGCTTTCTCTGCTTCGAGGACGTGTTAGTGGTCCATGCTCAAGAACCGACACCCTTTTCTGCAACGCTGCTTTCCAGCTGGTCAGGCCCCAGTATACAGTGGTGCATGGGGTTGTCCCTCCCCATATGAAGGACTTGGCACTTCCCCTTGTTGAATAGGTGCTTCTTGTCAGCCCATTTCTCTAGTTTGTTGAGGTCCATCTGGACTGAGGTGCAACACTGGTGTATCAACCACCTCTCCCCAGTTCGTCTATCTGCAAACTTGCTGAGGGTAGACTCTGCCACAACATCCCGATCATTAATGAAGGTGTTGAAAAGGACTAAGCACAATATTGACCCGTGGGGTACAATGCTAATTTTTGGCCTCCAACTAGACTGCATGCCACTGACCACCACTATCTGGGCCTAGCTGTTCAACAAGAACAACGCATCCCAAAAAGATTTTGCAGTCATTGCCACTTTGTAAGCAAATCTCATTATACTGGTTAACTGGATAAGAACAGGATACCACAGGATAAAAAGAAAGCTGGGTAGGTATTATAAAAGTAACACTCAGCTTCCAATGGCACCTTACACCGCAAAGAAGCTCAAAGCTCCTCAATAATGGAGCCTAAAATAAACTTCTGCATTCCAACAATGAGAAAAAACAACTTATTCAAATTTCTAGTGGTGACTGTGCTTACACAGGCATAATTCATAAAGAGATAAGGAAGCCCAAGTACCACATGCCACAAAGTTATGTGCACTTGTCTGCTTCTTAACAGCACTGATCTGCTTTGCAGGGAGAGTGAAATAAAGTGGAAGGTTAGGAGAAGCACAAAATGCTGAGACATTTTGTCAGCCTGAGAAGCTGTTGCCTTTGTCTACTTTGTCTTTCTTCTCACATTACCTCTCCTATACTTATATATATGTCAGTTCTGCTACAAAAAAATTGGACATTGTGCTAAAAGTAAGAAACAGAATGCCTGGTCTACAGAACAGTGGGAAAATACACACTCCTAGTGTATGGTGTGGGCAGGAGTACTTGTAACTGCCTTCCCCCCTAAGCCAGAAAACATGACTGTTCCTCTAGCTCCTAGAAGTAGTATAACTCTGCCCCATGAAGACATTCAGTTGCACTGGCATCAACAGTGTGCCGCTGACCAGATACCTCAGAAAAACTAGGCCTACCTACTGAAAACAGCAGCACTGTTGGGGGTTCTGGGATGGCAGAGCACAGATGTGCACTTTGCAGGAGGCAGAGGTGGGAGTTCAAAGTCAGCAGCAGGGAAACACGGGTGGAACAATGAGACTTGAAGCAAATTTGTGGCAGGTGGGGAACTGTCAGCATGAAGGTCCCCACAGTAAGTGCTGTCTGTGGTCATTATTCCGTCATCATCTCTTCCTTCTCTCCCACCTTGCTCGGCTCAGCCAGCCAGCCTCACCAGCAAGCAGTACAATCCGCAAGAGGGCAGAGATTCGGGCTTTCCTTCCCCATGCAGGGATGGAGATCAAGGCTGGATGCAGGGGGCTGTGCCTTGCCCTCCTGCCAGCCAGCAGCACTGGTTTAAGCAGCCTAGATAAACAGCTGAATCAGTAGCCTACTGCAGAGTTGGGGCTCTCAGATATTTGCTGTCCTCATCTTTTTTACATGGCATTTTGGATAAAAATCATGAAGTAAGAGAAATTTACAAAACATCTTCTGTTAATTCTAAATTTGCCCGTGCAGAATAGGAATATTTCTGTTTTCTAAGGGTTTTGTACATGAAAATACATTAGCTTATATTCAACAGCTGAATGAAATATAGCAGGAAGCAACCTATTTTTATTAAGATGTTTTACTAATAGGAAACTGAAATTAGAACTCTTCCATTATGCAGTCCCTGACATTTTCAGGAAGATGCTTGCTGCAAGACATGAAAATGGAAGGTTTTAGAGGTGCAAATGAGGCAAAATGTTAATTGTCTAGCCCAGTAAGTTTTAAAAATTTTAGCACCTTGTAGAGCTCTTATTTGCACAAAATAAACCTTTTTCAAAAGGTTTTCTCCAGAACATTAGGTACAACACCCTCTTTCTGCAGAGAAACACAAGTAACTTGAAAAACTTATGGCAACTCCATGGATGTCACTATTTACAACATAAAAAGAAACAGTGATACAGCCAACCAATTGAAAAGAACTCTATTTTACCCCTGTTCATCAGTATGAATCAAGTTCACTCTCATACAGAGAGCATTCTGAATGTCTTCTGCACTGTTCATAGCCCACTATGCAACATGCAAGAAGTACACAGACATTCACAGTATCACAGTATGTTAGAGATTGGAAGGGACCTCAAAAGATCATCGAGTCCAATATTTTGATTGAAAAAACAGCCAAGTCTCTAGATACTGCCTTCCAGAAATAAAAGCAGTTATGACAGAATCATAGAATCACAGAATGGCATGGGTTGGAAAGACCGCTATTTCCAACCCCCTGCCATGGGCAGGAACACCTCACACTAGACCATGTCGTCCAAGGCTCTGTCCAACCCGGCCTTGAACACTGCCAGCATCTCATTTACCACTTCTTTGGGCAACCTGTTCAATGCCTCACCACTCTCACAGTGAAGAACTTCTTCCTTATATTTAACCTGAACTCCCCCTGTTTTAGTTTAAATCCATTACCCCTTGTCCTGTTGCTACAGTCCCTGATGATGAAAGCAAACTTCTCATGAAAGTGATGTGTTATCATCACAGATTCTTAACCGCAGTTATTCACCAAAAGCTTGCAGGTGCCTCTTTCACAAAAAATGCCATCTAACTTGGAAAACCCTCTTTAAATCAAAACTGCAATAAGGTAATTGCACTAGAAAAGGAGAAATGCAAAGTCACTCAATACATTTAGCTGGAACTCATGGATAGCACAGTTCATATACAAAGTGTGCCCAGTGATGCTTTCCTCAACACTAACACTTTCTGATACTAAAAAATGATTTTCAAAGACACATTGGAATTGAACGGAAAGCAATAGACTATTGAAATCATGGGCAAATTACTTTATAGCTGATCATTCTCACTTTTACAAGCTGTCCTATTTGTTATACTGCTGCATCCAGAGAGTATTACATTTCCAACACATCTTGCTCAGCTGAAGAAACCTCTGCTATCTGGACCTATCGTGGATGAGCTACACACACCCAGTTCCTTTCATCCCACTTTGGGAAATCATCACATTCTTCCTAAGCTCTCTGAACTTGCAAAGATTACTTTAAGCTTTCAATCCTAGACTGCGTTTCATATCAGTGCTGCATACATGGATGCCATGACTTTTCAGTTTTGGACAGGAGTTCTGGGAACTCCTGGATACTCTTTGGAGCACCAAGTGCTCCTGCTCGCTCATTTAAACGCTGGAACCTGTCAGGGTTTTTTCAGCATTATTGCTTCCCAAAATACAACCCTTCCAGCCTGCCTTTATTTCTTGCATTAAACTGTATGAAAACTAGCATTCAGTAGAGTGACAATAAACAACCTAATGGGCAATATTTTCTTGACAGGAAAGAAACTAATACCTCAATCTGTGGTAATTACATTACATTACATGAACAGACTTATTCGATCAAAACCTTTATTATGACAGTCGCTCTGCTAAGCTAAAACCCAGACAAACAAACAACTAAAAATTCTTCCCAGCACACACAACATTTATCTACATTTCCGGGGTTTGCCAGTTAATGCAAACTACCTACAACATTATACACAATCTGCATATACCATTGGCATTCAGTTCAGACCACAAGTTTAAAAACCGAACTACTGGCTTACCTTCTCAGTGATACAGGTCAAAACAGAATCGCACAAGAAATAATGAGAAATCACAAAATACTGTGACCAAAAAATGCATTCTGAAATTTGTTATGAAATTTGTTATAAAATTATTATTACATATTAAGACACACAGCAAACATGTGCATATATATATAGGAAACGTATTTGCTCAGTCTTATTACTAGCATGCACCTGTGTTACTTTTCCTTGCTCTTTTCCTTTAAAACCAAAGATCATACCTTTTACTTAAGTTTTAAATGACTGGGGCAACAATCACATAAATACAAGTGCTGAGGCCTACAACCAATTTCAGTTACCAAGTGACATGCTACTATTGCTAGAATTAGCAGCATATGGCTCCATGGGAACTCAGGAGGTCAATTGCAATGTAACCTGTGCCAGCTTAGTTCTGCTTATGTCACTGCTGGCAAACATCTCTCCATGTCGTTCATAAAACCTATGGTGGACAGTGTCAACAAATTGCTGGGGGACAGCAATGTCTTAACCACTAGAGCCATTTCTGCAGTGAACATTTGCCCACAGCTGATGCTTTTCAACCATACCAAGCTAAGCTGACTGAAATAACACACCCACAGCATCATAAAAAGGCATGCCCAACAATCTGGTGGCTACATGAATTGCCCCGTTTTACATGTACTGCTGTGTATTGCATATATTGCCACTCAGAAAATATGAAGTAGCCCATAAAAGGGAGTACACTACATTTACACGTTTTAATGAGATTTTATGATACAGTCAGTTTCACAAAGAAAATAAAAAAAATGTATTTGGGATTTATTCTGACAGTATTATAGTAACACCCAGGGATAATAATCGTACTGTTTTCTGCTTTTCTACATATTTAACTTCGTATTTTTTTTCTGTAATGATCTATTTGTTATGACATACAGTATGTGTGACAGATGTCCAATGCTGGCTGCTAAAAAGTAGCAGAGCCCTGTAGGGAAGCAGCAAAAACTTGTGCGTCAGCACTGAAAATGATGGAAGATTGATAATTACTGCTTGTGTCTCAGCTCCATTCAGCAGACTACCATGTCCAAATTGTAATCTGTCCACAGATCTACCATTATATTTACAAGGTATAGGAATAAAATGTTCCAATTTCAAATAATTGATTATTACAAATACATGAGACACAAGGAGTTGATTACAATTGCCAAAATGCATGGTCTTAAGGGCAAATTGAGGGTGACTGGAAATTCTGAAGGGAAATAAGAAGTAATGGACTCTAGCTTTGTTTACCTCTGAGGAATCTGTAAACCTGGTTACACCCCTGCACAGTGAACAACAACCAACGTATAAAACCAGTGTGACATCTAGATCTACTCATGAATTTTCAGGCAGAATTTTTCTCGAAAACCAAACAAAAATGTTTAGTTCACAACATAGAGAAAACCTGATCTTTGCAGAAAAGAAAATCTCTTATTCTGAGGAAATAAGGCTTCCTGCCTTAAATGCTTACATTTATTCTGCTTTCTACAGGAAAAGAAATAAATAAAGAGGAACCTCTCAGAGAGCAATCTGCAAATTTATGTCCAAACTACAAGACTTGGCAGAAGCACGTGGAAAGGGTGCAGAAAGGCATGGAGACATGCCTCAGCTCTCCACCTGTGCTGTCCTCACTGCTCGGGAAGATACTGTGCAGAGCTCAGCTCACCTTCTGAGTCTGGCCAAGTAGCAATTTGGAGAGAGCCTCAATGTCTCTTCCTACTGACAGAGGATGGAAAACCAAGAAAAATAATAAAAAAAGAAAAGCAATTTTTAACAAGACTGATCTGCTACTGAAAGCTCTCCATAACACCTGCTAGAACTCCTGGCTTCCACCTAGTTGGAGGCAGAGTGAGCTCTGTAATGGCCTGGCTCAAGGGCCCTCTGGATCTGCGTGCCTGTAGTGTGAGGGATGCAGAGGTCTGCTGCGCACAGTGCACTGCTGCACTGTGTCAGCCAAGGTTTAAGTGGCAGAAATAGCAGGTGGAGTTCATCTATTTCACAGTAACTGGGAATAATCACTCCATTGTTCCTGCGCTTCCTCCCTCCCCCTTTCCTTTCTTGTTGGAGCAGATGGCATAAAAGAGAAGTTGGTCAGAGAAACAACAGCTCTGCAGTTGTGCAAGGATGGAGACCGGGCTTTAAGTATCATAGGCCCTGATTCAGCAAGGTACTTATGCACTTGTGCAGTTAAAGTACAAGAAGCCCCATTGACTTCAAAAGAATGACTCACAAGCTTAAATTTATGTACATGATCAAATACCTTGCTGAAATGAGGCCATGGAAAGTATCCATTTTTTAAAAAAAGCTAGAATGAATTTAATTGAAGACACACATTTCCTTTCAACATCAATTTTTTCCCCTATTGTACTTCTTTTAATGACCACATAAAGTAACTGAACAATTCTTTAGAGTCTGTTTGTATATCCTCAGGAATCCATAAAGCATTTTCACAAATATAAAAGTGCAGACGGAGCCTAAGAAAGAGTGTGGAGTCTAGAGGCTGCACAAGATGAAACTGGACCCCTAATGCTGCTGGAGTCAGAAATGATAGCAACACACCCTGAAGGCTGCCTGTCAATCTCAGATGCAGATGGTACTTCCAACTGGCCTTTGTGTCAGTTCCTTCAGCCATTTTAGTGACAACATGGCTCCCTAGAGGGTAGATCCTGTTGCTTTGCAGCCTGGATTCATACCCAGGGCACTGTGGTCTTTATGATCTCTGCTCAAAGTAGTCAGGTTTTTTTAAATGCTAATACATTGCCTCTTGTTGCCCTATCCCAGCTCCACATCCCCTGCAAAAAGAGATGGTAATTTTCTTCTTCATCTCAAATATTCCAATTTATCAATGGAATAAGCATTGTCAATGTTTGAGAGATTATTTTTTGTTATGCATGCCAAAATTATATATAAAGTCCCTGCTAATAAAATCTGCAGATGACACCGTAATTGGTAGCACGATGAATAACAATGACACTGCAGTAATACAGAGCAGTTTCACAAGCTAGTCCTGTTCAATCAAAACACGGAGACATACAACTACATGTTAGGTTTCCCACCTTTGCACAACATCTGCAGGTAACTTACTGGGTGTGAGGACAATGTGAAAAGCTGTGACACTGGAAAAGATTGAGGTATCAGTGGGCCAGTGTTTTTATAAGCAGAAAGGTTCCATGTCATCTTTAGATACTTAAGCAAGGAAGTAGCAAGCAAATGTAAGGATGTAATGCTCTTTTCATGACACTGGAGAAACTAGTTTTAGAATATCTACTTCCTGTAGTATTGCCTACATTTTAAAAGGGAAACAGCCACAAGATAATTATAAATAGAAATACAAGTTAAAAGGGAAAACCCCCAAATAAACCCCTTATTTTCCTTATTATACTTGAGCTTGGGACATAAGCAACGGTGCTGATTTTGACTGGGATAGGGTTGTCTTTATAGTAGCTAGTATGGAGCAAGGTTTTGGGGTGGGAGCAATCCCAGGCATAGCTACAGGTTGGGCAGAGAAGAGATTCAGAGCAGCCCTGCAGAGAAGGACTTGGGGGTGTTGGTTGATGAGAAAATGAACATGATCTGGCTGCAGTGTGCACTGGCAGCCCAGAAAGCCAACCGTACCCTGGGCTGCATCAAAAGAAGTGTGACCAGCAGGTCAAAGGAGGTGATCCTGCCCCTTTGCTCTCTTGAGACCTCACTTGGAGTATTGTGTGCAGTTCTGGTGTCCTCAACATAAGGACATGGAACTGTTGAAACAAGTCCAGAGGAGGGCCATGAGGATGATCAGGGGACTGGAGCACCTCCCATATGAAGACAGGCTGAGAGAGTTGGGGCTGTTCAGCCTGGAGAAGAGAAGGCTGCGTGAAGACCTCATAGCAGCCTTCCAGTATCTGATGGGGGCCTATAGGGATGCTGGGGATGGACTCTTCATTAGGGACTGTAGTGATAGGACAAGGGGTAATGGGTTCAAACTTAAACAGGGAAAGTTTAGGTTGGATATAAGGAAGAAGTTCTTTACTGTAAGGGTGTTGAGGCACTGGAATGGGCTGCCCAGGGAAGTTGTGAATGCTCCATCCCTGGCGGTGTTCAAGGCCAGGTGGGACAGAGCCTTTGGTGGCATCTTTTAGTGTGAGTTGTCCCTGCCTATGGCAGGGGGGCTGGAACTAATGATCTTAAGGTCCTTTCCAACCCTAACTATTCTATGATTATATGATTTATGCTGAAAACAACGTTGATAACAGAGATGTTTAACAGGGAATAAATATGTGATTAAGGGACACCTTAACTTTGAGAAAACCTGTAACAAAAGCAAAAGCAATGACTACAAGCTACAACCAAATTTAAACAAGAAATAAAGCACAATTTCTTCAGCACTTACAGCAATTAACCTTTCACACAAGGGGATTGGGTTCTCCAACTTTGAATGTTCCCAGATCAAACTTGAATGTCTTTCTAGACAATAAAAATTCAGTCAAATGCAAGAGGCTCAGGAGAGAGCAAACTGGAAAAAAACCCATGCAGTCTGTTTTATGTAGAAGGTCAGACTAGCTGAGCTTGAGGCTTTTTCTGGGCTCAAAGTCTACAAGAAGTACAGTTTTAAGTCTGAAAAATGTCATTGTGAGGTCAGACATTTATTGTGTTTCCATGATGTCATAGAAAACTGTTCAGTCTGCAAATTAAAATATATTCTTCCTGGCTGTCAATACTGCAAAGCCATCTTAGGTTCTGAAAGTCAAATTTGGTTCTTTAGTTGGAGGTATGATTGATTATTTGATATAAAATCTGCCTTGAAAGTATATATTGGAGAAACATCATTCTCTTCAGATTATGTCCTCATAATGCCATTGTCTGCACAAATATAAGTAAATGCAGCATTTGGCTCTGTACTTTGAGCTTACTTCACAGCCATCATTCACCCCAGGAGAACTGGTTTTAAGAGTAGGGAGCAAGCAAAGCTTAATTTTTGTTCCAACCAGAGTACATTTGCCTACAAGGATGCCCTTCTGCTGAGACACAAATTGCAGTTTTCATGTAGCTAGATCTTAACAGTAGACCCACACATCAAGTTTAGTGCACTCTGTATGTCACCAAGAGATACTGAAATTGAATACTCTTGAATGAAAGCACTATGCATTTCACTTAACTAGCATACTTAGTGCATATACACAGAGTAAAATGTATAAGATAATTTCTAGCACTTCAGACTATCCAAAGCCCCAGATGAGCTGCCTCGCAAAAGTACTAACTTAAAATTGGACCACCCAGAAGACATGAATTATTACTGTACTTTCAACTACATGTTATTATGTCTAAATATTAGACAAAGTATTTTAATTAGATGAGAAATTAGGGCAACACTGTAACTATGTTGATTGAGAAGAACAGGAACTGATGATCTTTTAGATGATATTTAAGTTCCCTTCCAACCCTAACCACTCCATGATTATATGTTGCTATAAGAAGTTGATCTAGTACCCAAAAACAGAAAAGTGTAAACACTTTGAAAAGCCTTTAGAATGTCAATGAAATTGCGTCACATTGATGAATTTTATAAACCGCCAGATAAATTACCCTACCATCGTGTATGCAAAGGCTTTGTTTTAAAGAAAACAAACAACCAAACAAAACCCCCCAACAAGCATATAAAAATAGACCCCATCATATTTCATGGAAATAAACTTCTTTCTTTTATTATAGATGGTGTTATGGACTTGCCTTTTTTCCCCACAGAGGGTTAACACGAAAAGAGGGAAAAATGGTAAAATATGAAACTTGTTCTTTGGCTTCAACTTCACATTCCTGTATCATACTACAGCAGAAACTAATGAACTCGCTCATCTTTGGAAGCTGTTTTGCATGCTTCTTCCTTACCCTGAACTCTGATCCTTGTAGATCTTCCCTTGTATGTGTACCAATTTCACTGGTATAGTATGTGCACTTTTATTAGTTGTGTTCTGATAATTTCTACTGAGAGATACTTAAAGCTTACACAAGTCAAAAACTATTTTATCACTTCTGAAGAAAACTAATAGGGCAGAGTCAGTGAATGATAAGAGAGAGAGACCACTGAATTTATTTAATAATCCACGTCCATTTCACAAAAATGGCCTGTGTAATCCTTTTAAAAATAATAACCTGTTCATTTCAGACCCTGCACAATGCTTCTCTTTGTCCCTTGTAAGTCTCTCAAATGTCTTATTTTAAAGGAATATATAGTACTCCCGGAAGACATTTTCCCATTTCTATTCTCTTCAACTCCTGTGAGCCCTTGTTCTGTGTGATAAGGCAATCTCCTTCGGGATCTGAGCTGTGTAGTTTCGCACCACGAGTGACAAGGACTCAACTTGAATAACTGCTGTGCGCAGGTTGTAATTATGTCAGCTGGAGTGTTGAACAAGGGGACTGATTAATGTGAGCCCCAGCCCAGGCACAGTCCCTATCAAAACCTTCGTGCAGGCCAGCAGTGGGGATGGGTTAAAACAGAAAGACAAAACATGCTGTATCGTCCATGATAGATGAATTGCTCCAACAGTCTTCAGGCAGATGTTCCAGGACAGTATAATATACAATTACTCTGCCTTATCACCTTCCCAGGGACAATAAAGCTTCCTCCTTCTATAGCTCATGTGAGTGAAGGCAAAATTAGTTTTACTTTTACAACACTGACTCACTTATCATGTTGCCTTGATTGTGCCTTTACAGCTAAAGAAAACATATATTCCACTCTTAAACTAAAAAATAAAGAAAAAAACACCACCAAAAAAACCCTTGCACTCCTCACCTTTTATATAACACCAGATTACACCTCTGAGTCTATTTTGGATTATAGTAATGTAGTCCTTAAAGGGCTAATTCAGCATGTTATTCTAGGGAACACAACTAACTAGAACAACTGGACCTATTCACAGGCTTAATATTATAGGTACACATACAACGGTGCATTACTGAATCAAGTCAGAATTATTAAATGATAAAAAACATAGGTTTTATACAGAAGATGCCAATGCAAATAACATGCCCTTAGTGACTATTTTAACTAACCCCTCATTCTAAAAATAACACAGTACTCTTGCAAAACAATTCTTTAAGTAGTCATTAATCCACATACCTCTTCAAAGACCACAAGAGTTTACCGTATAGCTATTATAAATAATCCAAGTATTTTCCCCAAAGTAAACATAAATCAAGTAAACAATAGAAATTTAGGAAGAAAACTATACATATGTATTTGCTTCCTTTTTGTTATCAGATATATATAGGTTTATTTCTTTTTCTGCTGCTAGGATGAAAGTAGTCTGTATATTCCAGGGCTATTTCCAAGAGTTTACAGAACAGCAGCTTTCTACACATGAAGTGAATAGCAAGAGAAGAATATAGCTCGTAATAACATGATATCCTTTCTTTCTAAATACTGAATGGTTATAGATCAAGAAGCTGTGCATTAAAGAGTCTAAATAGTTCCACCTGCAGTCCAAGATGCTTTCAGTACTACCCTTTCTCCATCTATGTAACAATGACAAGATCATAAAAAAACAAACCAAAACAAAAATGCACCCAGATATGTATTTAGAGACATTCATATTACAGGTCAGGTTTAAAAACAAAGCCAGACTAAACCATTCAAGGCTGATCCTGACAACACTCAAAACTGCACATGTATTTGAAAAATTCTATTTATATGCATTTAGTTCTCACAAAAGGTGTTGAATTACTAGTCCTAGAAATGCAAGATGAGACTTTCTAAGGAGACTACGGGACTTAGGCACTGACACGGCACTTCAACTGAATGCATGCTCCCAGCTGTTCAAGCTTCTTTGAGGTTTTACCCATTTAAAGAGTATCACAGTCTTGGCAACAGCAAGGTTTCACCATAAGGCCTTTCCCTATACTCACATGGTGAAATTCAATCCTATGTTTATGATGTAAAAACAGGCTCCAAGAAAGCTGGTATGTTCCCACTGCACAACATATTGACTTTAGAGGACAGCACAACAGATGAAGTTATTCTACTCACTGCATAAAGGAACAACAAAAAAAAATCAGTCTTGGCCTCAAAAAATTACAATTTAAGCACTGATAATGAGAAAATAGGCAAAAAGAGTAGTGATAGTTTTGGGAGGCAGGGTGTCAATAAAACGATACACAGCTTCTGTCTCCTTTAGGTGAACAGCTGGACATGGCTGTACTACACGGTCACCTAGTCTTTTCTCCATAACCATTTAAATTTCCAATAGAATTAGTGGAGGTAAGAAAGAAGTAATGTAGGTCGCAAGATCTGCTTAAATTGAGTGTCTGCTTTTTCTAAAGAAAATGTAGGTAGCCAATATGAAACATAAGGAGCACTCATCTGCTCATGAAAAAGAAACCTTGTTGTCCTTACCTTTCTAAAAGTTAAGGTACTGGGTTTTGGGCTGTGCTTATCTTGAGGAGGGCTGAATCCTATTCTCTTGTGTCCCAGGAAAGTATATTAGCCGGCGCAAAATACCCTGCACATACCTGTTCCTCTTGAAATTCTGCCAATAGACAGGGAGGAACTGATCAGAGCCAAAAGCAGATCTAATCCCTGTTTTCAGAGTTGGTCTTCCGGTTTCAGTTATTTTTCACATATAACTTTCCTTGAAAATCCAAACAACAGGATCCCAAATCCCTGTTCTGTGCTCTCGCAGCAGAGAATCCTAAGCAATAACTACCTTAAGGATGTGGACAGCACTGCCATTATTAATTAAATGAATTCTGACTTGTCTGATAGTCAGGCCTCTAACACATACCCAAGAATATAGGAGTAGGTGTCTGTTCACCTAAAAGTTGTACTAAAAGTCCTAAGGCAGAGATACCAATCTCCTCAGGATGGAGACTTCTGAACATGCCTCAGTGATTTCACTTAGCTGTGCAAGAACTTGCAAATTCAGTAGACTGGGAACAAAACCCAGAAACTCCTAAAGGAGTAGCTGCTTTTGGATTTAGATGGGGTTTTGGCATAATGTAAGGATTGGGATCCTCTCTGCAAAGTTGAGTGGAAACTAGAAATATCTGGGTACTTGATCCCACAATCTACTTTCTTAATTTATCTTCTTTACTGTTCAGGACACAAAGTTTTGTGAAAGGTGTTGCTGACTGCCTGGCTTTCCCTTTCTCTCTTAAGAAACAAGTACTTCATGACAGGTGGAGAATTGTTGCTTTACTGAGGACATGGAGGCATTGTGATTAACATCAGTGGGGTCAGGACTTTATCCACTGTCTTTATTTCTGTTTTATAGTATTGACCCCAAGACAGCAGGCACTATCCAGCCAGTGAGAGCTGACTCCCAGCTGAGCTATGGAGGAGAGATTCTTAGATGGAGAGAGGCTTAGTTATAATCCTTGCTGTTACAGTACTCCTGCTACTGGTGAACTGAAAGTAAAACTGGCACTTCAGAGCAGGAAAAGAAAATAAAGATTCTCCTGATATTACGTTGTACTGTTCCGCGGGAAAAGAAATCCAAACATAAAGAAGAAAGCCAGGAACAGACATGGGTGGAACTCAACTAGAAAAAACAAATGCTGTATTTGCCTTTCAGAATACACTTCTACAAACCTAGAGCACTAATACAGCTAGCATCACCCAATACTGTATACTCATCTTTTGCACCACCACCAGGCAAAAGACAGCAGTTCATTCCCAAAAGCTGCACTCACCGGCCTTGATTGGGCTGATTGCCTGACTTGATGTTGCTGCATTTATTTAAACTGAATGGATAGTGACTACCTGCTTTGCCCTCACAAGGGCTCGGATCTGGGTCTGTCTTCCCTCTCTGGTCTGACACAGACTTGAAGAAATCGGGTACAAATTCATTAATCTTTGAAATGCTTCTACTTGAGAGTATTTTTATTGCTCCTCAAAATGACTACATTTTAGCATACAAAACTCAATCAGCTAAATAATCTGTGACTATGCTATAAATTATTAGTGCTGATCAAAATCTTAAAGGCTGAGTAATTAAAATTCAAATTAAAATGTGATGAAAGTCACATTTAGTCATCTAAATGAAGAGGCTGAATTTCAAATAGGTACAGAGCCACTGGACCCCAAGTGAGATGAGAATTCATGGCTGTTCACTGCCACTAAAAGCATGTAAAAAGAACTTAGTATTTGTTCAAACTTTGCTTTTTTTCCTCATGTATATACATCTATCTAGACTGACACATTATGTCACAGTTCGTCAGTAAATAGCCTAAAGAAAACAGAATAAATGCCAAAGAAAGTACTTAAGGAATAAACTCTCCATAACTGGAAGTTTCTTCCTGTTCACTGACTAAGAAATGTCAGTGCTCTCAATCCCAGTGGTTTAAATGGTTCCAAATAATCTCTTTTCTAAAGAAAAATCTACATGGCTGGTGAGTTCTGTTTAAGAATACCTTTCAAGTTTTAGCTCTTGAAATGACCTGTCCTGAGAACTTGCAACAAGCAGTTAATTTGGGACCCAAAAAACATTGATATGTGAGCACAGTACCAGCTGAAGTATGGTTTCCTATGGATTCTTGACCTGTTCATTACATCTCCCAGTGCAGTAACAGCAGCTCTCCAACCTGTCCTTCAAGAAACTCCTATCAGGCAAAACAAAACTAGCTGGGCTGTATGGTAAGGCTGGAACAATACACTGGCTGGTTGTAAGAGAGAATATATGACAGCAGAATTTTGCCTGCCTGTTCCTCACTGGGTCTTTTTTCTCTTCTTTCCTTATCCACCTCTTTCAGGAAACATGTAGGAACTTGAGTTATCTTAGCAACTATTACAGGGTGTCAGTTTTAACTGAAACTGGCCAACAGCTTAAAAAGTTATTAAAGAAACTGACAGAAGATGGATGGATGGGCTGGTGCAAGCCTCAGAATAAGTTAGGGACATCAGGCTAAAAATCAATCCTCGCCAGCTGATTTATAAAAATTGCCTTTTTGAACGAAAGACACATCTCTGTCCTGAAAACAAATTACCAAAGTTTTTTTCAGATGTTAAAATACCCATAGCAGGCATCTCCAAAATTTGCTAGTAAATAGTTCTCTATTTTATCAAGAGCTTGTTAACAGAGACGTATGAAATTCCATATTTTTCTAATGAAAAATCATCAGAACTTAAAAATTAATTTTGATACAATACCATCTGCAACTTGAAAATCATTGTAAATATTGTTTGTCCTGTAGACTGGGCATGCAAAATTTCAGCAGAAATGTTTTGAGGAAGCTGGGTATGGGAAGACTTTTCACATGGGATTTCTAGCAGAACAAAGTATGTCCTCAACTAAAGTTACTGGAGAGAAGCCATAATTATCTTAAAAAGGGATTTAAGGAGAGTGCACTTAAGTTACAAACATAGAACTAAAAGTACCATATTTTAAGGGGAACCAGTAATATCAAGATGAACTAGTAGATGATGTTTAGGCAATTTATGATGTCACTAGAACTACTTGATGTACTTATAGGATTATATGAACTGCAGAGTTTCTAGTTGTGTTTCTAGTTAAATGATAATATCCCTAAAAACATAAAAAGATAGCAATGCTGAAGAACATCAGAAGAGGTACTACTTTAGAAGCATTATTTAAAAATATGCATACATGTGCATGGATCTGTATTCCAAGAATCATGGTGAGCTGGGCAGTTTCCCTAAGTGTAAGGAAAACCAAATCAGAACTGGACTGGGGGTCAACTGGCTTAAGAGCAACCTGCAGCTGGGGTCAACTGGCTTGAGAGCAACCTGCAGCTGTGCTATCAACCCTGGGAGCACCAGGAAGATCTGAGCAGTCTTTGATAATCACAAGTCAATTTGCAACCTCCTCTTTTGTTCAGGACAGATAATCAAATTGTGTCTCCCTACGCACAATTTTCCTATAGGGAATGCACAGTCTTCTCCCAGCAGCTCAGAAAAGAGAAAGGGTGACTGATGACATGGAGAGAGAGATGATATTGCAAAGCATATGCAAACCTGGAGACAAGCTCTCCTTGCTCCTCCCAAAGCTTTCACTGGCCAAACTTAAGCAGCAGCTATGAACACATGAGCTGTGAAGCAACCTCCCAGGAACTCCAAGCTCTCAAATGTGTGATGCCTCTGTCTCCAAAGCAGAAGAGAGCTTTGTCTAGAGGGCTGAAGACCTCAGACACTGGCTTTCAGTCCGTAGGGGTTCCTTACCACACTGGGGAGAGGGTGGCCTGGAGCACCAGCCTCCCACACCCCAGGTACAAGTTCTGCCCCAGAGCCTCAGTTCCACCATACTGTATTGGGACCCTGGAAAACATCCAGCTGCACTGCAAAGATGCAGGCCTAGCACACCGAGACCAAGACTTCCATTTCTGAGGCATTGAGCCTTGGGGTGGAGGCAGAGTTACTTAGTACATTTAGTACATGTGTTCCAAAAGCACCCCAATGTACTGCTCCACAGGAATTTAGGTAAAAGTTGTCACAAAGAGAAGGGCAACTCTGCTGGAATGCAGAAGTGGTTTTATTTAGCTTCAATAAATCAGGAGTTTCTACAAAGCCAAATTAATTTGGAAAATTGCTCATCACTCTAATGCTTTAGAAGTATCTAAGCAGCAAGTTTTTCCCAAACAGAAAACCTCATTTTTTCCCCCTCTTCTTTCCTTCCTTCCTTTATGTTCTATTCAATAGTTCTTTTCTTTCTCCCATTTTCATCAGCCTTTAAAAAGTAAAGAAACTCTTTTCCATTTCTCCACCTTCCACTAGGCTGCACCTCTTTCTGGAACAGCTTCTGAACTGAATTTGTTTTGTGTCACTTCCCAGCATTTCAACCTGTTTTGTATGTGATGTATGAACGAGGAAGAGGGAAGGTCGTCATAAAGACAGCATTAATACAGAAACTTTTTTCATGGTAGTAGCCATATTGCCTGGAGAAGAAACCACATGCAACACGACAGGCCAGTGTCTATTAATTTAATCTCAAAGGCTGTAACACTACCAAATATTTTCAGAGTGAAACTACCAGCCAGGTAGTCAGCTAGTAGTTAGCAATAATAGATTTGACCACCCCAAAATATAGCTTTGATCCTGTTATAGTGACTGGACTGGGGATTAAGGAATGGTAAAAGAAACAAACTGGTTTATTTTTCATTCTGTGTTAACAGGCAAGAGCAAAGAAAACATAGATATCTGCTTTAGCCTTTTTTAAAAAAACTAATTTTTACTTAAAAGGGTTATATTAATTAAACTATGATGCCAATTATTTTTAGATCACATTATTCCAACAAATCAAAGTTTATTTGTAGACATAAAAGAAGACCTCCATTGTACAGTTTTATCAGAAGCACTGTAAGAACAGGAAATTACGAGTCTTTTTTGTTACTAAAAGCTATATTAAGACCATAGCCTTGTCATTCATCTTGAGGTTAGTGCTACAATTTTATTTATTTTCTATTTTATTTATTTTATAGTAAATTCACAATTTACTATCAAAATACAACCTACTTCAGATTATTTTAGTTTAAAATATATGCTAGTGTTCCAGATTTATAAAAGTTAATTAAATACATATTAAATATTAATACAGGTATATTTATTATAACATATTAATGCTCCTTAAGAAAGAGGAATAGATAAGACAATTATGATTAAATGTGATATGGAAAAATAAGGGTGAGGACAGGGAGAAGATAAAATGTAATAACAGAAGACATTAGTTGCATTACTCTGTCCACTGCACGAAGCGGTCTCATTCATGCTTCCTAAACACCAAATACTTCAAGTTTTGGGTTAAGTGTGTTGAACTGCATAAAACCAAAGAAACATACAAACAAGAAAATCCCCAAAATATCAGTGCATGCATAAGAAGAAAAGTTTAGGGAAAAAGCCCAGATTGAACAGCAAGGGGGAGACAGTAACTACTGAAAGGAACCAGGAACGTGAGAATGTTTTTGCGGAACTTAAAAACCTGCACAACCTGATAGAGTATTGAGCTACGATTTTGACAGGCTGCAAGAGAGAAGCTGTCAGAACTTAAAATGATATAGGAATTTTTACATTGATATCCAAACGACTGCATGTCTCAGTAATATTAAACTGTGGCCACCAATGTGTAATTTACCATGGTGTTTAGGCTTACATACATCACTTGAAAGTTGCTCTTTAAACGACTTAACCCCAAATGAGGCTAGAATAGTATTATCAATGGTTGCAATTGCATCACTGGTTTAAAGATATTTGGTCGAATCCTTAAAGCCCCAAGGCTGGTGGTTCAGTGTTAGCATGAGAGCCACAGATTCATTGAATAAGAAGGCAATTTTTAATTCCTCTTAGAGAGGCCACAGAGGGAAAAAAAAAAGAAAAGGATAAATGAAATAAATAAATAAATAGAAATAAGAAAAAAAGCACCAACCAACCCCCCCCCCCCCCCGAACAAACAAAAAACCCAACGAAGAAACCCAAAACCCAGAAGAAGTTTGAGTTACCAATGCTCAGGGAATTATTGATGGATTTCCATATCATAAGAAGCAAGCATTATTCATTAAAATAAATTTAAAAATGTATTATTCTTCTGCCAAGTAGAGTGCATTTAATCTGCTATTAATTAAAAATACAGAAGGCAAAGAACTTCAGAAAATGACTATACTACTGCATGCTGCACCAAAAACCTCTTAAGTGGGTGGACACTTTTCACTGTAGACAGTAGTCAGCAAGTCTACATACATCATATACTTGTGCATGCATGCACATGTATGTCTTTTTTTCTAGCAGTTCATACAGTGACATTGGCATCTGGCAGTGAGACCAGGGAGAGCTGTGCAAGAGGGCGTTTAAGTTCTTTTGTATGCTGCTGCCAACACAACTCTCCAAAACTGGAGAGAGGATTTCTCAGTCAGTGAGGACAGCATGTCCCAGTGAGCGCCAGATCATTAATTGTGCGCTCCCTGCTTCTACAAGTTTCTGAATGTTAGGAATTACACCTAAAGTCAAGTTTCTAGGTTAACATGAGAGCTGATGTGTATTTTACACCATCACATTTCATATTTTTACTCCAAGTTTACCGTATGAGTTATTTGCTATAACTCAGGTGAATACAAAAAAGTTTTCTTATGCAACAGAAACATCATAAAGGGAATAATACTGACCATTATTTGTATGCCACATATTCACCAGAATAATTAAAGTGGTTTTGTAGGTGCAGAAAGTTTATTTCAGATTATTTTTCCTTTATAGTCTTAAATGCTACAGCAAATACTTTATCTGAATGTTTATTAAAAACTAGGGACTGAATACTGTTCTGTAGTGTTTGTATCTGGGAACTATGCCCATGCACTGACAGAATCTCTCTCTAAACTTCTATCTTCATTTGTTTATAAAAGTCTGCTAGCACAAGGCACTGGATATCCTCAACTGTTGCTGCTGATCACAACAGAAGCTTCAGTGCTTCCTGAAGGCCCAGCTTGTTCTAACTACATGCATGCATTATTGTTCTCAGCAATTTCATATTAGTACAAAGTATACGCACTTTTTTCCCCCCTAAATCTGCTTTTGTGTATCTATCTGTATCTATATCTACACAAAAGTAGTTTTGCAAAGTGCAGTGGGGGTTGCCACTTGGAGTCCTCATCAGCCTAATGTTCCATACAGTTGTATAACCTAGTTATTTCCTATACATGCATATTAAATTTCACTGATTACAAAAAGCAGACTAATGTTAGCATTTTAATGACAAATACACTGTTTCACCATTTTATGTAGAAGTTGCCTTACCAGCCTTTCAGTTTCGCTATGAGTAAGTACATATTGTTACTTTACCATTTAAAGGAGTACCTAGTTATCCTTGATACAACTAGGAAATGCTGCACAGCTGATGCAACCATACCAAGACAACTAAAGGTTCTTAAATTCACCAACATAAACAGAGATAAAACACTTACTTTGCACATTCTTATGACTTTAGGTGCAAATCCTGGTGTGTATTATAAACTGGTCTTTGCAACCTATGAACAGATACTATAAGTCAGAGGGAAATAGGAACTCCCTAGGGATGCTGTCCAAAAACCAAGAAAAGTAGCCCCTGTGGAGTCACTGCCCCTAAGTCATGCTGCCACTGATGCTGAAAATATGCAATGAATCCTTCCGCACTTGGAATTTCAGATGCCATAATCCCTTACAGAATGTTGTCTAATTATTGTATTATGCATAATAAATGTAAAATATTTATTTTAGTTTACATAATTATATTAAAAATGTATGCTATTTATCCTCAGTCTTGTCAGACATCCTTCACAAGACACATACTTTACAGAAAGGTGTATTTATGGAATGAATGCTGTTTTGCTGGCGCGGCTGTTCTAAACGCTCTTATCTGTGCTGCAGAATACCACCAATCCCCTAGATGTTGCCCTCCACTCCCTTCTTCCCATCACTGCCATGGATACTCTATGCAAAATAAATCATACAGTGAATTCCCTGAGAAACGAAAAGTAATTTTGTTTAATTACAGAGCAGGGATGGCACAAAGTACATTAACGTTATACCTGTCCCACACTCTCAATGGTCAAAGTTGTAGCAATGCTGTTTCTGTATTACAAAACTGTGCCAGTGCTCCTCCTGAGCCCTGAACTCCAGCAAATTTGATTATGCAAGTAAAGCAGGGATCTGCCTTTTGCCCCCATTGTTTTACTGCAAAACAATGTAATCCAGACCCATTTTGTACCGAAAAATCCCCCTCATACAAACGCCACGAACATAATTTATTACTTACTTGAGCAGTTGTGATAGTTACATGGAAAGTCAGTACCAATGGGAGTTGAATTTAAAGCCTAACATATGACTAGAATGAGATTCCTAATTATTTACTTCAGACACATGCATAAACCCTATTCAGTTTTTGAAAATGCTGTATATCTGCATAATTCATCGACATCATCTGATTTAGGGGAGTTTAGTGCTTGTGAAATCAGGTTAAATTTAGGTGCCTAAGTGTGTTGCAGGTTTAGAAACTCTGCCCATCGACTATACAACCAACAGATTTAGAAATCAGTTGAAGTTCCCAGGTGCTGTTCAGTTTCTGGAGATTATATTGCTTGTGGCTACATTCTGTGCCCATTACCAAATGCAAACAATATTCTTGTCAGCATAACTCTAGGATCATGTAATCTGTAAAGTTCAGCCACATAACACATCTTTTTTAAATGACTAAGAAATATTAAAAAAAGCATTGCATATGTAATGGTGGTGCAGGGCCCTATGGGACCAATTCTGTATGATAAAATTAAGTTGGACATTCATTAGGAGTGAATGAGTATTTTTGTATGACAAAGCACACTGACTTAAGAATGGAGAGATATGCTGTGTGATTTGAAAAATAAATGCAAAGGAAAATTGTGTGCACTTTTATCTAACTAAGGCAAACCTATATTGAAAACACAAACATGAAAAAATATCAACAAGCAAATTTTTATATTTATGGATATATGTTTTTCTTCCTTCAAAGAAATTCAATTTTAAAAACTAGGCTGAAAATATAATTTCAAATTACAGTTGTTACTAAAAGCCACATACAGAAAAGCAAACGTTTCTGAGTTATCAATATACAAAAGATACAGACAAGAAGAAAGATCAAGTGGTCACAGTTCAAAAAGTAGAGGTTGAAGGTAGTATTTTGTAAAGAATATTTCAGTAGAACCATAAGCACAGATTATAAAAGCAACTTGGTAAAATGCACAAAATGTCCCATTTTCTTTTTAGAATATTCATACATTTCAGAAGATATTTGTGAGCTAAAAATGCTAGGTTTGTTATTCACTTCAAAACCCCATATCCATTCATGTATTTTCCTAGATAAGGAAAGAATTTCTCATGCTGTGGGTTATACAGGGAATAAATTCCCTTTTCTCTTCCATGCAGCCAAAATCAATCTTTTTCCCATAGTATCTTACTGCCTATTCTACTTCAGATTTTGCTGCTAAACAACAAAAAAAAAAAAAAGAAGAAACCCAAACAAACCCCAAACCTAATAATTTCTAGGTGCCTGTCCAGTCCCAGGTGATCCAGATTTTCATAACAGTTCCTAAAATCAGATTAGTTTCTTTTAATAGCCTTTTTTTCTGTACTTCTAGCCAGGGTTAGCTAGCCTTTCACTCACTATACTGGCAAGAGTTTTTGCAGGATGATTGTTCACAATTTCCTCCTGAGGAACTGAAAAGCTTGAAATCAGGAATCCCTAAGAACCCTCTGAGCACTGATGAGCTGAACAGGAATAATTAGAGTACCTTGTATTTAGATACTCTTTTAATTCAAGTGTCTCAAACTACTTCGCAGAACAGAGAGATGACTTCACCTATCAGTGAAAGAAGACTTTATGGTAGCACTAACAATACTCCATATCCGTACACAAAATGAGAAATATTCACCTCGCTGAAACTACGAGGGTCATTAAAGAGTCTGCAGTTGCCAAGCAACACTAAACAGCAACATCTGAAATAGTCTGGACGAACTTACAGTGCAAGGGCTGAGCTGAAAGCACCACAGTAAGAACTCAAACTCTACACATGGGGGTGAATTTTATCACTAGGTCAGGAGATTTTAGAATCTTGGGTTTGTTTCTGTAGGTGACACTCACAAGACTACATTCCATCTGCTGAACTGGTACAAAGAACATTATTTACAGAGGTGCTAATACCTATCCATGAAAAGAGATAGTACTGGGTAAGTTGACAAGGAGGCAACATGTGATTCCCTTCAAATTATACTTTAGAACAAAAAAGGGAAAAAAAAAAGAGAAAGAAAAGAAAAAGAAAAAAAAAAGAGAGAGGTGGGTAGAGAGCAAAAACCAGAGTTGCCAACACGGCTGGCTAATATCCCAGGATTGTGGAAACTGGCCGGCACATGCAGGACTGCTGGGCTAATAAATTCAGCAACCCTTCTAGTGGCTCCTCTGCAGTTAACGCAGTGCCTCACTGCCTCTATGAACTTGCAGCAGTGGCACAGCTCTGATTCCTGCATCCCTGCCAGATGTTTTTCAGCTGAGCTCAGAACAAATCTCCTGCAGAATCAAAGCTTCATCAGCTGGTATCTGTAGAGATCACCCTCCAAAGATTAGGTCAAAATTGGCCTGAAAGGGATGGAAACTAACACCCTATTACCATGAAACATTTATATTTCAATAATATAGAGGCAGGGGATGTTCAGAGATTTCTTGTTAATCCTGATAAAGTTATGCTTGCTTCTTCTCTAATAACCTCCAGTATAATAAAATACTAGTAAAAAACTTGTCATCACTTGGAATTTCTATCTCATACAGAAAATTCTATCCAAAGAAAAATTATCTCTTGTTTTCCACTAACAGAACATTAAAGTTACGCATTTTGTTTTACTGAGGGAATTGCATCTATTCATTGCATGTGTGTAACAAATCCCAAACTGCAAACTGATTCACATCTACAAAGCTGCCAGTCTCTAGGGTCTTCAAGCCAGAAACTCAAACCCACCACAACCCACCCCTCATTACCTAGTTCTGCAATAGGACTATTCTTTCCAGTTGGCACGGTTCATTAGCTGCACCTCAAGTACTGTGTTTAGATCTGGGCCTCTCACTCCAACAGAGATAGTGAGTTGCTGTAGCAGGTCCAGAGAAGGGCAACGAAGCTGGTGAAGGCTCTGGAGCACAAGTCTTATGAGGAGTGGCTGGGACTGTTTAGTCTGGAGAAGAGGAGGCTCAGAGGGGACCTTATCGCTCTCTACAGCTACCTGAAAGGAAGATGGGGAGAGGAGGTGGCTGGTCTGTTCTCCCACTTAACAAGTGATAGGACAAGAGGTAACAGGCTCAAGCTGTGCCAGAGGAGGTTTAGGCTGGGTATTAGGAAAAATTTATTCACTGAAAGAGTGCTCAGGCATTGGAACAGGCTGCCCAGGGAAGTGGTGGAGTCACTGTCCCTGGAAATGTTCAAAAACCATGTAGATGAGGCCCTCAGTGACATGGTTTAGTGGTGGTCAGGCAGTCCTGGGGTAAAGGTTGGACTTGATGATCTTAAAGGTCTTTTCCAACCTAGCTGATTCTATGATTAAAGTGGACGACTGCAAAATTTATATGGAGCATCAAAGATAGCACTCCTTTTACCTTCAGCACAGCACATCATGTTACAATGTTGCTTATATACTTTTTACTCAACAGACTTTTTAATGCAACCAATCTGACAAACACAAAACCATCTCTCTTAGATGACTTACTGAAGCTCACAGAAATGCTTCTATTAGAAAAGCAAACAACAATAAAAACCCCAAAACAAACCCCAAAACCCAGGGGGAATGTTAAGGTAGTAGCACAGAAATGGAAGCTCCCCCCAGCCTGAGATTGTAAAACTCAGTTCTCTGTAGTTCTAGGCATTAATGTAATGGGTGCTCAATACACAAGAGTTCACAGAACATTTGCTCCACACACACAAACCAATGCAACAAAAGATTTTGCAGAGAAACAGCATGATCACTGTAGAAGCTTTACGTACAGGAGCTTTCTGTACAGTAGCTTGCAAATAGCGTGAAACCAGGTATTATGAGAGCGGCTAGGCTTTGTTATATAATCTTGTTTTAGGAAATGACATTAAAACTCATGCTAAAAGAACATTACACTTGTATGCTTAGCACTAAAAGAAAGTAAAAAATGCTGTACTGGTATAATCAAATGTTTAACTTTCTCCTCTTGCGTGCATGTATCACAGCACATGCATCTAATTACATAATCATATGCCATATATCAAATAAAATACTGATTTTGTAAAAACTTTTTGAACATCGACTCTTGCAAATTCCTCATGAGTAACTTCTATGCATTCCTTTATCGTACACATAGAACAGCCACCTCACTGTAATGTATTAAGGTATTACCAATTGTAGAGGTATGTTTAAGAAGGGTAAAAATCATTTAGGAGGCAATGTGAGATAATTTCGTAAGTGTCGATGATGAACTAAAGACACATGAGATGAGAACCAGAAGTAATCTTAACTGTTTTTTCATGCAATTTTTGAATCTGGTGCCCTAACAGGATGGGGTTCAGTGGTGCAGCATGGGACACTCTGCCATGTAACCAACACTATGGTCATCCAAACACCATGCAAAACTGGAGCAGAACACCAAGACACTGCAGCACTGTAACTAAGTCCAGTTGCTCCATTCTAAGAAGTGTCTGGTGAGTATTTAGGATGCTAAGCCTTTTAGGGAACTTTTTCTTTCTTGGTGAAACGGTTGCAACTCAACCGAGAAAAATTTCAAAACTGCAACTGATTTGAAAAGGCAATGCAGAGAAGTGGCCTCACCATGGAGAATTCTAACAGACACTAGAGCAGCTGTGAAGCAAACACTCAGCATTAGCACTGCAGTGTTACCAGGAAAAGGTTTCCCATCATTTGTTCTTCTTTATAAAGTAATACCTAAATCCTGAACACTAAGTTTTTAAATCTAGCTCCTAATTTAATATGCAATTACTGCTGCCCTGATGGTGTTTTAATGGCAATATATTTTTATTGGTGACTTCAAATGAACCTCATCTGATCACCTTAACCCTTCTCTCATCATGCTTTAGTTAATGACTCATTACCTGTAGTCACACCAGGGACATCTGTAAGGCTTTTCTCCAGTATGGACACGCTTATGTCGTGTCAGATGCGATTGTGTTGTGGAAGCGAAGTTACACTCATCACATTTGAATGGTTTCTCTCCTACAAGGTGACAAGAGAAGATATGCATTATCAGCTTTCATCAGCAGAAAATGAAGACAAGTCTAAATTTCTGGCATATCCCCTGAGAACGATCTTAGTCCATGTATATACAACAACCACAAACACAAAACTGATTTCCAAATACTATGTATTAATTGCAAACTACTATTCTCACTGTGACATATACACATCAGTAGCCAGATGACTTCCCATGTGGTGTTACACAGCAGCAAAAAGGAGAAAGAACTGCACTGAAACAGGGTGACCATGATACTGGGCCTTATTTCTTGCCTGTATCATCACCAGGTAAGAGGCATTCCTTTCACCCTACACTTTCTGTTGAAGTTGGGCCTATGAACAGCCTTGAAAGCAACACTGTTGGAGACAGAAAGTGAGAAATCAGTCTGAAGCTTGCATTCAGTTCCTGCTCAGAAAGGAACATCTCCAGGGGAAAAGTGTCTTTGTTTTTGTCTCTAGTCCTGGATTTTTTTCATCTTATCTATTAAATAATACCAAGACTGAGAATACGAACCATAACTCAGTGCTCTATTCCCCCTCTCTTGCTTACTATCCTTCTGCCCTCGTGAATCTTTTCTGAACAGTGGGCCAATTTCAACAGGACTTGAAAGGTTAATGAACACACACCCCACTCCCCCACATCCCAAATCACTAAACCTAGAGTAGGACAATAATATTTTCAGAAGACAAAACTTCAGTCTCTCTGCTGAATGTGTAACTGCACTGAAAATTTCTAGAGGACTATTAGTTGAAAAAAGATAAAAATCTCTAGCTTATAAATCGTTATGTGAAAAGAGTATTTTTCCTTCCAGTGGAAGGGTCCACCCCTTAGAAGACACTAAGACAAAATCTCATAACAGATACACATGCTGTGATGCCTGGCTAAGAAACCTGTATCCCATTTTTCCAACTGGTTGCTCCAGAAACATTTTGTGTGGCTTACAGGCACATGCAATTACCATTTAGGGAGGAAACAGTTTTCTTTCCGCATGCAGAAGACAAAAGGCAGTTCCTAACTTAGGTGATCTTGACTGCATTGTGCAAACCCTCAGAAGTATTTATCCTAAAGACTACATAATGAATCAAGATCTCTAACTTAAGAAGTCTGAATAAAACTGCTAGGGATGGACAATGACCTTGTAGACTGTATAGAGGTCTAGAATAGGCAGTTTCAAAACTGAAGCCTAAGCTTCTTATCAGCTACAATTTGCAGCTCTTCAGCCTGAAAGGAGACCAGGAGCAGAAGACATATTGCTAGCAAAAGACCACTCCCAAGTGGCCATTCCTCCAATCCAGATTTTTCAAGCCTTCTTGAAGTATGAGACATTCAAGACTTCTAAAAGATTCTGCCAGAATGCTGAGAAAAAAATGGAAATCTTCATTTTTCGTTCTTGGAGAATGTTAGGTTTGTTTTTCTTATATCCGAAGGGAAAAAGAAATTAAAGGTCTTCAGGCCTGAAAAGCCCTTAATACTCTATGGAAGGATAACAGAGTAGCTTCTGAAAGCTCCATAAAGATTTGGAATAATTGCTTTTAACTGCTGCTGGAGAGAATATCAGCCACTATTTTTCATTTATTGTTTCATGGGACAAGGAAAGGCGAAGGGGCAGGACACAATGCAGAAGCCTCTATGCTGGACAAATTGAGACTGCTAGAAACTATGTCTTTCCTGCCCCAAACAAGTTTTCTTGTCAGACACTGACTCTCTGCTCTGGAGAAGCTGATTCTCCCAGCAGCTTGAATGCTACTAGCTATTGCTTCAATTAAACTCTCTGGGAGGCCATAGACTCCCTAGCAACGTAACCTGTTCTTGAACTGAAGATTTCCTGTGCCTGATTTATTTTATCTTCTAGTATTAAAGAAGATAGCAACATTTTCAAGCCTAAGTAGTAAAGCCATGGGTATTTTAGATAACATACATACTTATTTTAACTGCTTTCATTTAAAATGCATTAGAACCTTGCCAACTTGCCCCTTGTAAAAATATAAAGAGCAGATCTGAACTGAATGACGATTTTTAGTTTGCCATTCAGGGGAGGGTGTGTCTGGTAAAGGTGCTGCTGTGCTGAGGCAGGTCCTGTGGACGCCAGAAGGGTTTGCAAATTCTGTTGTGACCAGAAGAAAAATTGTAATCCTTGCCCACTGCTCCAGGAAGTTTCTCCTTAGGAAATCCTTGTGGCTAACTGCTCCTGTCAAGTGGACTATGTGTAAATCTCACCTGACAGAAAATACATCACAGCACCACCATGCAACAAAAGCCAACTGAACTGGGAGGAAAAAGACTGCCTAGCTTGGCCTGTAATTCTTAGCAACTGCACAAGGGAAAAAGTATTCATTTTTATATAAAAAAATAGGTACTTCTTTAGGTTGGGTGTCTTGAAGAGTGTATTAGATACAGCCGCAGTATAGCAACATTTATGTGCTTCAGTTTTCCACAGAACCATTCATTTAAGTATTTTTTATCTTCTTTATCTTTTGGCCAAAATGCTCACTGTCCGCCTCTGTGTCCCAATTTTCCTTCCCCTCTTCTTGTCCCCAGATGTTTCAATCAACAAACTTAATTGTATTTTTATAGGGGCTGCCATTAAATATTCCAGGGGGAACCT
Organism: Neopsephotus bourkii; assembly: GCF_033783945.1. NCBI lineage: Eukaryota > Metazoa > Chordata > Aves > Psittaciformes > Psittacidae > Neopsephotus > Neopsephotus bourkii. Next base: position 2,668,865 of record NW_026901733.1, on the reverse strand, counting down.
CCCCCACCCCCAAAGATCTAATTAATACAAAATAAAAAATACAAATCAAAAAAGCAATATTGACTATTTTTTAAACAACAATATGTCATAACTATAAAATAGTGCATCCAAGAATGTTTCATTAAGGACAAAGTCTATGTATTTAAAGATTAATAAAGGTAAACAAAACCCAAACTAACCTCACACACACCTTACTGTTATAGAAGACTTATTCATGCCTCACCATCTCTCACTTTATCAATAACAAATCCCACCAAAAAAAAAAGATAGGTGCCCCAAAATGACCCAATGTTCAGCAAGCTCTGAAGGGGAGAGGGAAAGGAAAAACACACATTCCAAGAGCAAGATACCTCACCTCCAACACACACACACACACACACACACACACAAATTACAGCTTTCTCTTTCTTTCCTTCTTCCTCTTTTCTCTGATTTTACCTCTTTTGAGCTCCCTGTATTTGATGATGAACTTTTTAGGACACAGAGCACACCTCACTGCAATTATATATTTATCTGTGCAGTTATGTACTTAACATGTACACTTTAAAGTAAAAATGTAATAAAACAATAACAAAAAGCCCTATGAATCTGGTGACAGATGTTGAGTTGTGGATAGCAAAATGAAATCTTTATTTATAATCATGACTCTCCAGGCAGTTTTTACCTATAGGTTATATACAGCATCTATATGAATGTGCTACTGAGTATCCAGCATTCACATAAATGAAGGGGAAAAAAATAAAATCATATGGTGCCTTCAATTTGGAAGTCTTGAGTAACTAATCAGAATCTTAATAAGATGGAAGAAACCTTACCCTGGTTGTCTCAACAGGGAGCTATTGCTTTTAGTCCTATTTGTCTTTCACATGATGTGTTGAGCAGCACAGCAAGAATACTATAAGTTTCATATTTTCATTTGACCTAAGAAATGAGTAGACCACAAAACACAGCCATCTGCTTACATGTTGCAGGATTTTTTTCTCCTTATTTCCAAGTATTTCTTGCATTTGTTAAGGTTGTTCCCTGGAGAGGCACTTACAGGCTTGCTAATGAAGCCCGAAGTATATTAAAGTAAATTCTGTTTACTTTTAGCCTGGTCAACTTTTTTGCGCGAAATACATATAAATATAAGTACACCTTGCTACATTGCTTTCTTATGAGAAACACTCTTGATGCCACAAGGTTAGTCTTCCACAGCAAAAAATTATTGACATTTGTATTCTCAAAAATGGGGGGGAAACTGTCCACTGGATAATTTCTCTTAGACAGAAAGTTTTAAGATACCCAGGGTTTTGGTCTCATTTCTGTCTAAAGGTTTGATATTATTAAGTTCCACGCTCTGCTGCAAATGTTGGCATAAACGGAAAAGGAAAAACAACAGAGATCCTCTTCAAATTTCACCTCTCTTGCTGAAAAGAGCAGTATGTCTTCATACAGTACTATGTTTTCTGTGGTATTCAACATTATAATTTTTTTAAGCTGTGGTGGGGACGTTGAAGAGAAGAGGCTGTGTAATACTTTAAATTCAATGACGAGTAATGTAACTACACATTAAAGTCAAAGAGCAGTTCACATGAGAAACAGAAACACAAAGTGAGTCACTCATCTGGATAAAAACACATATATTATTAAATTTTCTTTCTTTATTACATTGACCTATAAATGTCTTGAGAAGCGCCAGATTGAAATGAGTGAGCAGAAGCAATCATACAAACAGTGATCTGTATGATACAAGCTACGATGTTCAAAAATTCATGAAAATATTTGAACAAAGACACAATTTTCTTAAGCAGTTCCATAGGTTCAGGGTGACTGTCACAGAACTGCTGTGCACAGTAAGGGTACTTACCCTCTAATGCTCTACTACCATAACGTACTTCTATGATCCCCAGGAAAATTGCACCACAACCGACACTCAAGAAGACAAAGTAGTGTGCCATTGTGCAGAAGATGAGGATGGGGTGTTTGCAATTTGTAGGAGTACTAGCCAACATTAAAAGGGAATTCCATGCAAGAGAACACAGGCTGTGACTGATCAGCACTGCTGGATTAAGTCAGCTACTAGATGGAAGTTTACTGGAAAACATGTAGAGGAAGGGAGAACTAGAGCAATACAAAAAGGCAGGCAGAGCAGACACAGGAGGCGAGCAGAACAATAACAAGAACATAAAAAGAAGACATGTTATATTTAAGAATTAAATGTCTTCATGTTTTCATTTTGAGCCAGAAATAATTACCCTTGTTTGTTTTTAATCTCTTATGTAATTCCCTAGTTGATCGTGATTAAGGCAAAATATTTAAATTACATGAGATATGTTTCTATGTGTGTCCATGAACATGTATTTTTGGAGGTTATTTACTCTTTTTTATTATAAAATTTGGATAATCAATTCCTGGTGGAATTCAACTAATTTTAAATTTAGCCTACACTAAAATTTGCAATGTTATTTATCTTCCTATCATCAGGTAATTTTTTTACCAGGACAAAATATTAATTAAAAAAACAAAAAACCACAAAATTGTTTCAGAAAGACTCAAAGGATGAAATATTTTCCTCCAGTCACATTGAGGCACCAGAACTACAGCATATATGTTCTTGTCCTAATTTACCAGATGGCACCAGCTGATATTGTAAGTGGTCTGTTTCTCAAGACAGTTTCTCACATTCTAGGTAGTCTCAAGTGTCTACTACAAAGCATTCAACGAAGACAGATGTAAGTGTTCTTTACAATGTGATGAAATTCTGGTCAAACTCTGGTCCACTCTTGAAGTTGTCATTGATTCAATACACAAAATAGAAGATTGGGTTACTGATATAACATAGCCATGTATGTGCTTCTCACAAGAGCAGATCAGTCATTAAGGACATTACAAATAAAAACACCAACTGTTGAGATATCAGGGATCTCTTGATAAGTCAGATTATTTTCTTCTATCTCACAGTTCCACTTTGTAGTAAAGAAATGTTGAGAAAGCCTGTATGAAGGAAACCTGTATTGGAGATGCATCACGTTTGCAAACAAATCAAATGCAGATCTTTATGAAGTCTTAAAAACTAATGGCTTTTTCTTTCAGTTTAACATTCCTGTACTTCTAATTTAAAAAGCAAAAATGTATCTTCCATAGATAACAGTCTATTTACCAAACTAGTCCCTACAGTTCGCTCCATGAGTGACTGAGGGACAGTTTCTTCCAGCCCTTTTTTTTAATACATAGTTATAATTTGCAATCCCTGAAATATTTTCTTCTTCTTGACAAATGCATCTTTCACAAGATAAAGGTATTTTTTCAGGTACATAAAAATAATCTAATCTGAAAAGAGAGGAACAAAGTAAGAAATACAAGAATCAAGGTCATCAAAATTGTAAGTGGCTCGTCCTGCAGCCCGTCCTCTCCTGTGTCAAATATCTATCAGCAGCTGAACATTTCTCTGATGTGTCAGGACACCTCAGGCCTTGAGGCTGGGACGAGAGGAGGCTTGTTAAGCTGGTTAAGACTCCTTAACTACATGTGAGGATTTGCTCATTTGCCCTTGAATCAAGGGTCTCTGACAGGTGATAGAAGTAAATCTTGGATTGGAAGATGTTCTGTGTCAGCCCCCTAGACAGCTTGTAATACAGTAGGGAATTATTTAAGCCATTTAGACTATTTTTGATACCTATCCTTTTCAAACCTGATTGTAATTTGCTTTGGCATTCTGCTCTTGGAAAATTGTGCCAACTGGGGACACAGGAGAAACTATGCAGGTACAAAGAGGAGCGCATGCAACTAAGGACTGAGATAAAGTTGTGCACTGGATGAAAATACAAGGGAACCCATGTTAGTACAACAATGCAGGCAAAGGTGGATTGTACCATTCTCCTTGAAACAGATAAAAGCTGCAGATAATTTTTCTGCCAAAGAATAATTTCTGATTGTTTGTGCCAGAAAGGCAGATAACTGCCGGAAAGACAGATCCCTCTTCCTCTGAGGTACTATCCTGTATAGTATAATGTTAACAGCAAAGCAATGATGAGCCTCCAGTCCTGACATAAAATACAAAGTTATGCTTGCTATATGCAAGCTTGATGATCTATAACCTGTAAATCCCTGTGATCATACTACAAAATTCTCTATGATACTGGCAAAAGAAGTGCAAAATGCCATGAAAAACATGGGCAAGTTTTCACCACGAAACTACCATACTTCCATCCTCATTTTGCACATAAACCAGGAAATAATTTTTTTTTTCTATCAGCTTGTGTCCTAATGATAAATAAGTATAAATATACAATCAATGATAAGGGCTTACATTTCTGAGAAACCAGATCTGCACTCACATAACAGGTAAAGACCAGAAGAGTAAAGGCAAGATACGCATATCTTCCACTTGATCATTTACCATTTGTGTGGCTGCAATGACAATGAGTCTTAGATACATGCATGGTACCAGTGTGTCAATTACGCAGGCCAAAAAACCCCAAAAGGTAGTTTCCACCCTGTTGATAACAATGATTTATTTCTAATAAAGGAAAAGAGGAATCATTTTCATTATTGGCCCACATTTGGTAAACTTCAGCCAATATGTGATAATTCTTCAAAGCACCAGAAAAAATGGAAACCATTAGTTACAATTGATGCATATAGCTTCCATTCCAGTAGTTGCAATTGCTCCTATTATCATTCAGAGAGTATTACCAAGAGAACTTATTATATTTACTAAATGCCTTTTCCTGGACACTTTAAAAACACAAACTTCCTATAGTGAATGGGAACTGACTGTGGCAGTACTCTCATAGGGAGCTGATCCGTTTCAAGATATTGCCTGATCAGCACAGAAAACCCCACCTTTTTTAATACATTGGACTCTTCTCCAAATATGGTTTCTTTAATAAACTGAAAACAGGGTGGAAAGAATGGCTTCAGGCTCTCAAGGAGGAGAGTAGCCGCTCTCCAGGAAATTACGCACTTAGATGGTCTATGTCCTCAATCAAGATTAGTTTATTCAGGGACATAATAAAATCCCCCACTGAGATTCCTTTACAAAATCCATGGAAAATTCATGATGTAACTACAGCTTCTCATTTGTTTGCCATTTCTTTCCACTGTACATTAGACAATGGTCACTTAACTCACACAGCAATTCCCGATGATATTACGTTATCTTCCTGATAGTCAGTAAAACAAAAACTACAGTGGCTTAAGCAGCAACACTTCTGCATCTGTTTGAACAAAATCTATTCAAATAATCAAACACTTGCAAGGAACTACTTAAAAACACAATTAAGGTACAATGTATTAATAAATGTTTAATACTTATACTTTTTCTGGTCTTCTGAAATAAGAACCAATTTAATTTTGTCTGATATTAAATTTTAATAACCAGGTGGTAGGAGAGCTTTACTAATTCTGGGAGAGAAATGCTGCTTTACATGCCAACCATGTGGTAACTCTTAAAGTTGCACCTATTAATTACAAACTATCCTAAAATTACAAAAGGGCAACTGAAACAACACTAGCTTTCAACTATGTCTCAGTCCAAAATAATGGATTAATCTATACGTAGCCTCTAACTTTCACCCAGGGACATTCTAGCAGACTCTTGCAAAATCTTCACAGTAGGTAATCTATTTGGGCCTCAGAAAAAAAAATAGTAGTAGACTTTGCATTCATTTAAAGAAGAAAGCCAGTCTTTGCAATTCTATTTCCTTCAGAAAAAAACACCAAAAATACCCCCTACTGCCCCTCAACCAATTACTCAAACTCCCAGCTAAGATGCAGATCTTGGACATGCCTATTTCACAGAAAAATGAGAGAAAGCAAAGTAAACAATGAGCCGATGTATTATTTGTGCTGTAACATGCTATTTGACTTGCGTTACTCCCCAGTGTAGAGGGACTCCCTTGCTAGGAAAAAATACAGCAAAGAGTAAAGACAGCTTTACTGACCTGTGTGCTGCCGCCGATGCTTGGTGAGGGCATGACGTGTCCCGCCGGCAAAGCCACAAAGGTCACAGAGGAACGACTTCTCGCCTGTTGCAACAATAAACAGATGAGGGACTGCGGAGGTCACAGATCATTAAAACATATCTATCAAGGCTTTCAGGGTTACTAATTCCTCCAATCAAATGTTTCCATGTAAATATGTCAAATGGGAATGAAATTACCACTGCGGTTTATTGACTGTGATAAAATCTGAAAAGCACCACTGAACATAATTACATACTTGTCAGACCCATAAAAATTAGCTTTATTATCAATGGAATGGTTTTGTACAACTTCATTTCTGTTAGATGTCTTCCAGATGGGGCTGCTTTATGCACTTGAACAGTTTTTATGCATATCCTGATTTTTTACAATTCCCATACATCTGGCCTTTCTGTGCTGAGTAAAGATTGCCTGGAAAAAAAGTTAATATGCTGTATATATGATTCTGCTTAAATAAAATATATTGAATTTACTAACAAATTAAGGGTACTGAGAAATTTTCAACAGGCTCTATCACAGTCATCTTTAGTTACCTTCCATTTATTAATCGGTATTAAATTATTTTCCAGAATATACAGAAGAGCCAAGACAACAATAAAAGCCACATTATTCAGTACCAGTGGCAATTCAGCACTGTTTATGTTTCTAAAGTTTTCATGACATAAAGAGAACAGGTCTGGGGATTGCTACTGAAATTACAGCAGAACTCGTATTGTTCGCCTTCAAATGATAATTCTTCATTCCAAACCTCTGGACCAATTTGAGAGATTTTGGCAATCTCAATACTCATTAAAAGTGCAGAAATGTTCTTTCCTTAGTAATTTTATTTTATTTTTTTAATAGAAGCTAGGATTTTGCCCTGTTGTTTATAAACACAGTCTATCATTTCACAGCAATATTTTTACTCAATACATGCGAACACGCAGAGCAACCTCAGCTCAGGAAGGCCACATGGAAGGTCATTATGAATTAATAACTCTAACCTCAGATATAGACTCAATAACCTCAGATAAGGCTGAAATTTTAAAAATATTTTCTTAAAAAGGAACTGCATTAGTCATTTGGAGCCAAATTGTCTCCTTTCACAGCACCAGAGCGAAGAGGGGGCTGGTGGGGCCATGATGCCATACCCATTGAAACTAACAGTCTCCTTCAAATTCTTCCCCTGTGGGGAAGGAAATTCAGTTTCTACAAAAGACAGCTGGGTTAAGAGGTCGAGTGTCAAATTACCCAGTCCTCCTGTGAAGACAGAGGGATGGAAACCCCCATGTTGTTTGCTTCCACACAGCCAGGCATGCTAATACACAGACTGGCTGGGAAAGCACAGTGCCTCAGTTAATTTTGGATGCCAGAGACCATCTTGTGAGTGGGACCTCCCCAGAGAGTACTACAGAAACCAGATGCCCTCTCCCACCACTGCCTGGATGGAACCCCAGAGGAACCCCGCCTCCTCACTCCAGTCATCACAGTGAAGGAGTCCCTGGGCCCCATACTGCAAGTGGGAAAGCAATTCCTTTGAAGTTTCCAGGGCAGCCTGATACCTGCCACTAAAATGGGATCATAAAAATGCTGATTGACCTCCACCAGCTAGCTGGGCAATGAAATGTGGTAGGCACATATTCTTCTCCATTTCAGCAAATGGCATAGTTTTGTTTGCTGTGCCCAAATCTGGTCATGAAATGAAGACTCAAATTTTACACGGTTTGGGGATTTTTTTTGAAAATTTGGTCCACTGATGAGAGTATTCCAAGACAGCATCTAAGGTGCAAAATAATTTCAGTGCCTCTTCTTAACAGCCAGTTCTAGACATCTCTGATTATAATTTAATTTAAAAAACCAACAACCTCCCCCTGCAATAAACCAACCAACCAACCAAAACCAAACCAACCCCCCCAGAACACAAACCAAAACCAAACAAATGCCCCCAAGAATACAAACCAGAAAAGGCAGAATGGAAACTTATCCTAACAATCACATGAAGAATGCATCTGAATTTTACTGCAAAATGCTTGACACTTGCATTATTGCTGAGGTTATACATAACTGTTACACAGATTTCTGCATAATTTCTTTTTAAAAAAATTATCTTTTTATTATTTTCTTAAAAATCAGGGTCGTCAGCATGTAGCACTTCAATTCACCAAATAGCAAAGAAAAAAATAGGACTGCACATAATGCTTAATTATAATTAAATATTAATTTAATTAATTAATCAATTTTAAGTATAAATCTTTCTAACTAGCTGTAATGCCTAACACCCCAGCATAAAATTCACACTTTAAAGTTAAACACTGTTCCATGCCTACCAAAAAATTGCTCATCATCTATATATTGTCATAAATTAGCTCATGTTGTCTTCAACATCTAGGAGCAGACTTCAGTATGGCCTGCAGCTTTATACATTATTAAGGACAGACAGTACCCATAGCATCTTTGTAAGCTCATAGATTCACCAGGTAGCTTATATTTGGGCCTTTGGAACACCTTTTTGAACCACAGAGAAATGAATCAAAACTAACCACAGCTTGAAAATGGGGAAATTGATCCATCCTATAAAATTATTTGCCAGTTAAATATTCCACACTCCTCCAGGTCAGATCTGGGAGCTCTCATACAGGCAGGGCTCTTGACAGAGTCAGCAAGGTTTTGGGTGTGGAAACAAGAGACTGGAGATTTGGCCCCTGTTTTTTAAACTCAGGAAAGGTGGTCCTGCATTTCATTTTTTGCAGTGTTCATTTTCAGGTGTATTAACAAATTAATTACCTTAGTTGTATGTGTATCATGGTATATGCACAAATACATATATCCATACAAATATGCAGAGGAAACTTCATCACCTGTGACTTCAAGTTCAACTGCACAACATTTCTTAGCCTTGAAGCTTGCTATGGATTGAATC